>NC_090736.1:34975310-34977810 GCF_036898095.1 Palaemon carinicauda
GATGCGAGTGCAAAGATACTGTCGGACGTAAATACTCTCTTGGAACGTTGAAGTGAGAGTATTAAGATGGTTTGTTGAATGTATTAGAATTAGATAGCGACAGAGCAGTGTTGAGCGATGCAAGACTTAAAGGGATTGGTGTAATATTGATAATACATATAAGAAACGAGTGTTAAAGATGGGAGAAAGACGATGTAGAAGTGGAAAAAATGGAAAGACACCAATAGTTGATGAGTTTTGAAGTGAGATATCACGGTATGATGTGATTGAGGAAGTGACCAGGATGATGACTGGGAATACAGTAACAATTTGTTTATTGCACACATGTTGAAGTGATAAAGGCAGCCGTGAGGATCTTTGAGGTTACCAAGTTTTAACATTACTCATTATACTAGATAACATGTATGGTAGCAGTTTAATTAAGAAAGCAAAGAGAGTAATATTAAGATTGATATGTGGATAACTGTGTATGTTTGGGCAAGGAAGATGGTGTTAGGATCAAGAGTTTGTAATGAAACATCTAGGCAAGAAGTTTGAAAGCAAAGGAAAAAAACTCTTTTTTTTTTAGCCTACATGTCCCTAAAAAAAGTCTTATGATAGAAATGATAGGGAAGTAATTCAATGGTATTGAGCATGTATTATATAAATAATAGGGTGTTAGAAGCAATTGAAAGTTATATGATTGAAGTGGGTCTGGGACAGCGGTATGTTATTTATGAGTGGATGTTCAACATCTTTATGGAAGGAGTGACATATGAGACATGTCTATATAAGGGCACATTTTCTTGAATACGAAACGAAAAAAACTTATTAACGGGTTATGAATGAGTTGATGGTTCTAGATGACTAAGGACAGTATAGAAAAGCAGCAGAATATAGTAGAAGAGTTTGAAAGAGTTTGCATGCGACTGTTACCAGTAAATGTGGGGAGAAGGAAGGTAATAAGAGTAAATGAAACAGAAAAGATTTATAATAAAGTTTAACATGGATGGTTGAAGAATGGTATGAGTTAATTTATATATGGATCTTTGAGTAGCAATGAAAACTATGGCAAAATGATAAAACAGAAAGTCAAAACATATGAAAAATAGGAAAGGTATCAGGATGTAGGGAAAAGATTTGTAACAGATTGGCCTTGTCTGTGTAAGCTTTGGTGGGAATATATGAAAGGATTGTTGAACTGATACTCCTCTATGGAAGTGAAGTGTGGATGTTGAATGAAAATAATAAAAAAAAAAAACTAGATACTGTTGAAATTATTTTCTTGCTCCATGTATGTATGTATGCATATATATATATATATATATATATATATATATATATATATATATATATATGTATATATATATATATATATATATATATATATATATATATACAATATTTATATCTGAGTGTATCTAAGCATTCATATATTGTATAATTACATATACGGTATATTTCCAATGAATTATTTAGATCAGTTCCGTCAGAATAGTTGACCTCCATCCCACCGCGATATATAAGGAAGTTTACCAAAAGAGCGGAGGGTCCATTTCCATTCCATGCTGGCTCTTTTATGACATAAAGTAACTTGTAACATATGAAAATTTTAAACATGTATTCAAATTCGAGAAAATTCACAAAGCGTAGGAATAGTATATACTTTAGATTTTAGAACCTCTGTAATGACCTGAATATCTTCTACTCATATATTTTTTGAGTTGGAAATAGAGAGTTAGAGGAAAACATGGTTGTGATGGCCTATGTTACAGGTGATCGCCAGACTGGGGTTTGAGTCACACACAATCTCGTTAGTTCCTTTGGTCGCTGCAACCTCACCATCCTTGTGAGCTTAGGGGACCCTATAGGTCTATCTGCTGAGTCATCAGCAGCAATTGGCTGGCACCTTCCTGGTCCTAGCTTGGGTGGAAAGGTGACTTGGGCGCTGATCATGTAGTAGGTTGGCCATGGCACCAGCCACCCGTCGAGATACTACAGTGAGAGAGTTATGGTGTCCTTTGACTAGCCAGAGAGTACTACATTGGATCCTTCTCTCTGGTTACGGTGCACTTTCCTTTTGCCTACACATACACTGAATATTTTGGCTAATTCTTTACAGATTTTTTTCTGTTCTCATACACCTGACAACACTGAGGATACCAAACAATTCTTTTCACCCAAGGAGTTAACTACTGCACTGTATTTGTCCAGTGGCTACTTTCCTCTCGGTAAGGGTAAAAGAGACTCTTCAGCTATGGTAAGCAGCTCTTCTAAGAGAAGGACACTCCAAAATCAAACCTTTGTTCTCTAGTCTTGGGTTGTGCCATAGCCCCTGTACCATGGTTTTTCGCTTTCTTGCATTAGAGTTCTTTTGCTTGAGGGTACAACCGAGCACTCTATTCTATCTAATTTCGCTTCCTCTCGTTTTGTTAAAGTTTTTATTGTTTATATAGGAAGTATTTATTTAAACGTTGTTGCTGTTCTTGAAATATTTACTTTATCTCCCTTTCCTTTCCTT
>NC_090736.1:34982810-35015310 GCF_036898095.1 Palaemon carinicauda
GATGGAAACAATGTTTCCATCACCTTCTTTCTATGGCCATAGAACCCTGACGTATGATCACTGCCAGTGATCTCATGGAGAGGGACGATGATCTGTGAGACTTCTTCTGGTAGCATGTCACGGCAGTTAATAAAGACATGCTTGCGTTTGATAGTTAGATCACCAGGGAGTTGCTGTGTGAGATATGCTGCTGGAATGTACACATCTGTATCTTCACTGTCAATTACAACTGCCCCATTAAAGTTCCCCGTCCTGATCTTAGCATAGGCAGAGAACATCATTGCGTCAGCCTCTGGATGTCTGAAAATAAAGTCTGTGTTTGCCACACCAGTGCTCACATTGGTTGCTCTTCCTCCCTCACAGTAGATTATTCCACAACACATCATAGAAGCTTGTGCTTTCAGCTGTTCCCTGAGGAGCTTTAGCAGTCTAATCTTGTTCCCTGATCTGACCATCAGTTGGTTAAATTAAGCAGCTCCTGGGAATGTCTGTGGGCTTTGGAAAACGTTTAGAATATGCGCATGTTATGCTACCCTTCGCTCGTGCTCATCATCCTGGATGCTGAAAGGAAGGCCTACTTGTCGTTGATAAGAATGATGTAAGGGCTTGCATTGGCATGGCATGAGAAAATGATCTTGCAGATCTTTACTAGATAGTCCTTCCAGCAGTACTTTGAGCCATCTCACATCTTTGCCTCACGGTTCTCACGTGTGGGAGTGGCTAGGCACCACATCATACCCATGTCAAAAATGCTGATGTAGTTTTCTGGTTCTTGAACAACTGGGTCAAAGTTAAACTGATCCATGAGCTTGCTCTTCATTGTTTTGCGCATTGACCCGTCTGCACTGTAGAGAGACAAGCACTCCTCAGTCACTCTCACCTCAAGGGCTGACTCAAGTGGGAGCATGTCTGATCCTTCTGCAAGGTCCACCAGGGCCGCCAGACCCGACCTCTCTATCTAAGCCCCTTTCATAGGCGTACCTGCTGGTGCACAAATCAGTTCACTGGCAAAGCTTTGCCTTTTACTCTTGTGGATGGTTGAAGTGAGAAGTTGTATCTTCGTGAATACTCGCTCTTTCAGGAGAGTATCAACCTGATCTTGGCCATCTTGAAAAGCAGTGTTGAAATCTTGCACTAGCTATGGAGAAGCAACCAGACCCGACTGCAGTGACCTCAGTAAAGGTGATGAGTTATCAAATGGTTCAGTGCTCAATTCTTTCATGCAGTGCTGTAGATCATGAACTGCTTGCTCATCCATCTTCATCCTCGCTGGTTGACACTCAACATGTTTCCTGTTGTATCGCTCACATTTAACATTCTGCTTCACTGGTGGGCAGGTGCCTGACACCTCAACATCCTTAAGTGCCCAGTGGTCATAGAGGAAAAGTGCATCTGAGTAGCTGATGCAGACACCACTCTTGTGAAGTGTGTCCACCAGGTCTTTACCCATTGTCATGCCATGAACAGTGAACCCAAGGTTAACTTCAGTTGAGGTGCACTGTCCAGTGACGTGGTAGGTGATTATGGAGGCCAGGCTGAGTGTGGCAGGACTGAGATCAACAGTTTTTCTTGTAGGTTGTTTTAACAAAGACAACAACTGCTATAGGTGCTCACATACCTCTTCATCTTCTTCGAGATGGTCAATGCGAGGTGGCCATGGGACAGTAGATGTGTCTTTGATCTTCTTTGACAGGCGTGGTGCTAGGTTTTGAATGAGCTGCTCATCAATGATGACAAGGGACAGCATAGAAGCCTCAATATAGTCACCCCCTCTCGCAGTGGCATACACCCATGGACTCTTGTTCTTTGCATATCGTTCTTGGAAACCAATTTTGTCCTAATACTCATTTAGGAGCAGACGTTTGATGTAGGACGACTTAACTTCCCCCACTGGATAACCATAGTCACTGACAATACGTTTATAGTCTGCTAAAAGAGACTGCAATGAACGGATCTCACACTCAGCAAAGATGACGGTATCCATGTGTCTAAAAAACAAATTGTTAGCCTCTGACATAGACACATTCTGAAGATGCATTCCTTTGCTTTGTTCAAACTTCAGGTGGCTTACATACTTTCTCCAGCAGTAATGGTGATACATGATGCCTGCTGCTAAAGGGTCTGACAGCGCTGATGTGAACTCAACAAATTGTGAGAGACGATCCTGCAACTCTTCATCTTTTATTAAAACTGTGTGGTGTTTGAAGGAGAGCCCTGCCGAGTGTGTGTTGATTCTGAACATCTTGCCCTTTGCTCTATTTGGATATTTCATGTCCTCACCCTACAGACACCATACACATTTTGTTTTCTCAATGAGTGATCAACCCACATGAGAACGCAGGCGCTTAGTAGGCAATAGTTCCTCTGTCTCATCATCACACAGAGCTGGCATTTCAGAGCTTGATGTTTGACTTGGAACTAGGTCACTTTCGTTCCGTTTGTGTCATTGAGACTTTTCAGCCTTGTCTGAAGATGAGATTGATATGTAGCATCCTTAGTGCATTTAATAATTTTCAGGCCCATCTTGCCATGAAGTGGTGCTGTAAATATCACCATACCTATCAAGTCCTTACCATGTTTTCGACTTTGACTCTAGAGACTCCCACTTTCCTTGGCTGATGGTATCTGAAGACTTACAAGTCTTTCCACATTTCAGTACATATTCATATGACATCTCGCTGACAATATCTATTTGAAATGTCTTGAGTATTACACTAATTCAGTCTTGATCCTCTTTTAATAGTATGGAAGTAAGGAAGCAGAACCACACACATTGCCCTGAAACAAAAGAAAACTCTCTTAGCGGGGTGAATTTGAATATGAAAAACAGGTCAAATCAATATAATAACATCGGAAATTAACTTTTCAGACCAAAAAACAGTATAAAACATGTTTTGTACAGCACTCGAAGACAAACTAGGAAAAAGTAAATTTTTTGAACTGGCAACGGCGACCATTTTGAATTCAGGGCTCTTAAAAGTTATGGCCACACTTTTGACAGCAGCATGGGGGCTAAATTTTTTTTTTTATCCCTCCAAAAAAGTCAAATCCAATGAGAAAAGTACCTCCGCTCTCAGTGGTCACGGAACTTATGAAAATGACTCAACTAATAGATTGATCACCGAAAATCTTAAACGACTTTTTCCATTAGACTTTTTTTTTGTGTGTGTATTTGAAGAAGAAACATATCGAATGTTTTTCTCAAAAGTATATATGTAATCAAGAATCGCCGCTAAAATTTATGAGTCATATAGAGTTAAGGTTGCATTATCAATGGAGAGACCTGGACGTTGAGGAGCCACTGCCCTCGACCTAATTACAATCATACTTTGAGTTTTGTTAGGGTTCAACTTCATACCCAATAATTTGCACCATACACTAATTTTAGTTATATCTCTAGTAAAGTATTCACCATCCCCTAGACCTACATTCAGGAGATAGAATTCTGACAAAGAGAGTAGCATCATCTGCAAATGCAATGAGCTAGTTTTCTAGGCCAAATCACATATGTGTGTATTGTATGAAAAGTAATAGGCCAAGAACCCTACCCTGGAGAATTGTAACCTAGATGAATGGTTTCCTTGATTGTATTTTTCTAAGATTAATCATGAAATAATGAAAGAGAAACTATTAAAAGTTTAGATTATTTTCAAATGTGTGAGATTTGTATTGGAAGGGTCCCGTAGGAAATCTAATTAGTAAACTAATAGGCCTTACCTTATTTTATGTTTGGGTTCCCCCGGGTCCCTCAGTGTGAGGCACCTCGTATATCCACCAGAGAGTTGCTAATGCATCTTCCAATGTATTTTGCATCTTCCAGTCTTGGATGGTCTGGGATGCATCTTAGGTATTTATCGAGCTTATTCTTAAACACATCTACGATCACTCCTGATATGTTTCTTGGATGAGCTGGCAGCACATTAAATAGTCGCTGCATTATCGATGCTGGTGCGTAGTGGATTAATGTCCTGTGCGCCTTCCTTAGTTTTCCTGGTATATCTACCTCAGCTTGCTCTTTCTGATATTTTTAGCTCCATGATGTTTTCAGTAGTTCCTTCTATTTGCTTCCATGTATGTATTATCATATAGCGTTCTCTTCTCCTTTTTAGACTGTATAGTTTTAAAAATTGCAGTCTTTCCCAGTAGTCAAGGTCCTTAACTTCTTCTGTTCTAGCAGTATAGGACCTTTGTACACTCTCTATTTGTGCAATATCCTTTTGGTAGTGTGGGTACCATATCACATTGCAGTACTCGAGTGTACTACGTACATAAGTTTTGTAAAGCATAATCATGTGTTCAGCTTTTCTGGTTTTAAAGTGTCTGAATAAGATTCCTATTTTTGCTTTACATTTAGCCAACAATGTTGCTATTTGGTCGTTGCATAACATATTCCTATTTAACATTACACCAAGGTCTTTAATTGCTTCCTTGTTTGTGTTAGCTCGTTATTAGGTCCCTTGTATGCATATACCATTCCTTCTCTCTTTCCATAATTCATTGATTCGAATCTTATTTATCTCCGCTCATTAATATATTTTGTTTAGATCTCTTTGTAATGAGTTCCCATCTTCATCACAAGTAATTTATCTACTTATTCTTGTGTCATCGGCGAAACTTCTAACTACAGATTCTTTAACATTACAGTCTATGTCTGGGATCTCAATAACAAACAGCAGTGCAGCTAATACCGTACCCTGTGGCATGCCAGATATCACCTGAGCTTCATCTGATTTCTCGTCATTTGCAACCACTATCGGTTTTCTGTTTTGTAAAAATTATTTTTTCCATTTTCCTATCTTTCCCACAATATCATGCTTTCTCATTTTTTCTCTAATATATTATGGTCTACCTTGTCAAAGGCTTTTGCAAAATGTAGATATACCACATCTGTGTCTTTTTCATTTATCATATTTTTATATATGTTTTCATAGTGTGCTATCAGTTTGCTTTTTGTACTTTTTCCGGGCACAAAACCAAGTTGACTATATCAAATGAATTATTTTCAACCAAATGATTCATTATTTTCTTTTTTTACTACCCTTTCATACACTTTCATAATATGTGATGTTAGACTAACAGGTCTAAATTGCTTGCCTCTAGTCTTGATTCACTTTTGAAAACAGGGGTTATATATATATGCTAATTTATGTTTAACATATATCTCGCTCTTCTTTACACTTTGTCTTAACAGTATTGCAAGCGGCTTGGAGGTAGTGTGTGCAGTTTTCTTTAAGAAAATTGCTGGAACTCTATCTGGCCCGGCTGTTGATCCATTTTTAATTTCGCTTATATCCTGCAAAATATCTGCTTCAGTAATATCTATATCTGTTAGATATTCCATATTTTCTTCTCTCATTTCTGTTTCATTATTCTCATTCGCAATTCTTAGAGTGAATTCACTCTAATATTTTTCTGCTAATATGTTGCATATTTCCTTTTTCTATTTGTTAGCTGTCCTTCATTTCTTAGAGGGCCTATTTCTAATCTCCTTTTATTCATCTTTTTAGCATAGGAGTAAAGTACTTTTTGGTTTTTCTTGATATTTTGGAGTGTCCTTTCTTATAAGTGCCTTTTTTCATAAATTTTCGATTGTATGATCTTTTTTTCTGCATTTTCTATCTTACTTTTTATTTCCATCAATTTCCATAATTTTTTTTCTTTTGCAAGATTTTTCTTCCACTTTCTAATTTTCTGAAATAAGATCCTTCTGTCACTTGGTATGCATGTCTTATGTTTATTTTTTTTTTTTCGGTACATATTTTTTAACAATTTTCTCCAGTATTTGTACAATATATCCGTATTAACCTGTATACTATCACTTATTAATACATTTTTCCAATCTTTGTTCAATTCTTCTTTTATTTTTTACCTTTTTATATTCTTACAATAAAAATTATATTTCCCATATACTTCCCATCTTTTTGTGCTTTGTTTATCTCTGCGTTCACTTGCTTTGGAATGGACTATTAATTCTATGACATTGTGGTCTGAAATTCCCCTGTTATAGACTATTATTTCTTTAACATAATTCACCTCATTCACAAATACTGAATCTAGGACATCGTTCTTTCTCGTTGAAATGTGGTTTATTTGTTGCAATATTATGTTCTAATAGCATATCTTGAAGCTTTTCAAAATGTCTCTTATCTTCTGTGTTACTATTACTCTCTGTTTATATGGATATATACAACCACTTCTCTTCTATCCGTTCTTTCCAATCTACGAAAGGAGAGTTAAAATCTCCGAATAGGAGTATATTCCAGTCTTTATGGTTTCTACATATATCATCTATTTTTTTCTATTATTATGTCAAACTTCTTAGTATTTGGGGGGGTGTAAACTACAATATTCACTAATTTTCCATATCAAAATTCTACCGCAGAGAGAGAGAGAGAGAGAGAGAGAGAGAGAGAGGAGGAGAGAGAGAGAGAAAGAGAGAGAGAGAGAGAGAGAGAGCAGCAACAATATTATAATCTAATTATTTCTTGTCGTCAAAACGCTAAAAACTGATTTAACCGATTAAACGTAAAGTGGAACCTTTTCGGAAATAGGTCAGTAAACATTGTCAAAGGATGTAAATACTGAACCTGGTGAGGGGATCACTGAGCGTTGTTCTTAAAAGAGAATAAATAGTAGACTTTAACGAGAGAGAGAGAGAGAGAGAGAGAGAGAGAGAGAGAGAGAGAGAGAGAGAGAGAATACAGGATCACAGACTGGACACTTATTATAACTTTCTGTGTTTCTTAAGAGATCATATTAATTAATAAATCAATTGGGTCCTCGCAGAGAATGTGGAAAGTTCAGCTTTATGAACCCCAGGAATGCATAGCAGCAGAAGAGTCCCAGCCTGTCCTGTGAACGAGCCAAAGTACGTCATCTTTCTAGTACCTATAGTGTGTCCTCTCCAAAGTGATTTTGTGCCCAACATAATTCGTGGTGCTGAAACGATACGAAAGATGTTGAAGGTGATTTCAAATCTATTGTGCTGTGGTGAATGTTGGCATTGAGTAAATCTTTGTAACTGGCCTAGTGAGATTTATAAAATTACGTGAAGTTAGTAAGTTTATCAGTTACTTTACGTAAGTTATTGAAGAGTTTAAGCATTAGAGTGTAATTATTTCTTTTTTCTTAGTCGAACGTTTTATTTAGATTCAATTTCAAGTCAAGGGATTATATAATTTTCAGAGCGTAACATTTTTGTCTTAATCTAAGTTTTGTTCAGACTTAATATTTCGAGTGATTTATTTTGTATGTAAATTCATTCTAAGTGTTGTATCTTTTCTGGAATATATTTATTTTTTGAAAGAGTTTATTATTTCAATCACAGCCACTGTTTCAGTACTCACTCGTACCCCTGTTAAAGAAGTGTAGTAAGGGGTGTTTTTGAATAATTCATAGTAATACTTTAGAAACCTTTGGATAGCCAGTGTTTTTATATATTACTACCTGGGAGTTATATAACTGTTTCAGAGCTCGGGTATTAATCTTTTAAAGTGTAACAGACTTAATGTAAAAACAACAGGTGAGTTTGGAACTCTAAAGGTTGTGTAGCTTACAAGCCGTAATGTACATATATTATATTTTGGTTCCCAGACACGGGACAATAGTATAATAATAATTATATATATATATATATATATACATACATATATATATATATATATATATGTATGTATATATATATATATATATATATGTATATATATATATATATATATATACATATTATTCTTAGGCACGATCTATGTGACCTTTATTATCTTACGATAACACTTCATAGAGTGAAAACGAAAATATCTTCTTTGTTGTTCCTTTACATTGATTTCATAAGTGATACATTGAACTATGATATCATTATATCATTTTGAATATGAAGAGAAATGAAATTGAAAGGATTAATGCTAAACATTTCAGAGAGAGAGAGAGAGAGAGAGAGAGGAGAGAGAGAGAGAGAGAGCACCACGTGTATATATATATATATATATATGTATATATATATATATATATATACATATATATATGTATATATATATATATATATATATAATTACTTTCATGATTACTTGTTTTTTAAGTTTTCAGTTCATTTGAAAGAATATACTCATGTATGTCTTCTTATGTGACCTGCTTTCGGTACATCTGGTCTTACTTTGTTCCAAAAGGAATTATGAGTGACACGAGTAAGCCAGACAAGCCTATTTCTCTTAAGAGCTTCCTTTGGAATCTCTTTTAATATATAATTCCCTTTCGGTTGCTTCCTACTCAAAGGAACAGCGAATGAGCGTCAAAGAGGTACCGCTAGGCTGCACCATCTGAAACCAGGAATATTGAATCAAGAAAAATGCGTATCAGAAATTTAAAGCTTCTTTCCACGTGCTCCCTATTGCTCGGGAAGAGGTTGGCATATGGGTGATATATAATTTGAGTATCTGCTAGTAGGGTTGTGGTGGCCGATACGGTAACGTCCCTGACTGGTGAACCTTGTGAACTAAGGATGGAGCGTTTGGGGGAGCCTAAAAGTCTATCTGCTGATTCATCAGCAGCCATTGCCTAACCCTCCTCGGTCCTTGCTTGGGTGGAGAGGGGGACTGGGCGCTTATCATATGTATATATGGTCAGTTTCTAGGGTAGTGTCATGCTTGATAGAACAATGTCACTCCCTTGCCTCTGCCCATTCATGTGTGGCTTTTAAACCTTTAATGAATATTAAATTAATCGAGCATTGGGTTCAAGTGTTAATTCTTTCAGCTTTTCGATATTGTTTAAATCTTTACATCTTTAAAAAATAAAGAAATCGTTGTGAAAATTCCAGGAATATAAAATCCTACTGGAAGTTTTCTTTTCTTTTGGAAAAGAAAAACAAGAGACTGCTTATGATTATCAGGTGAACGAAGACAACAATGAACAGTGACGTCCCCGAGAAATGTTTTGTTCAAAGTTGATATTAAATAGATTGGCAGTCTCCTTTGTCGAGCAAGTTATTTTTCTGCTAGGCAAGAAGAGAGCAGGATTACCATAATGGATTAAAACATTCTTTTTAGTCACGAGTCAAAGGACTTGAAAGTCGTCTTATGATTGACGATAATTTTCCATCTAATAAATTTTGAAAACAATAGCTTAATAGAAACAGGAAAAACAGCAGAGACTACGTTTAAAGATGATCTCGTTGCCTTGCAAATAGGTAAAGACAAAGAAAGTCCTATGAGATGCAGCTTGATGAAAAATGTAAACTTGTTATCCGTAATCCTGAATTCGACAGGAATATGTACAGTAACTTGTCATGAACTTATATCTCTCTTGATGGCTCAGTTGGTAGAGTCCTCGCAGGCATTGTTTTCGGCTGAATAGACAGGGGATTCGAATCTCTGCCCGGCCAGAAGCTATTACCATAAAATTAATTCCAGTGGATATATATTAGCAAGATAGAATTCGGTATTAAATGCCATTGTGGTTGATATTTACACACGCACACACACACACACACACACACATATATATATATATATATATGTGTGTGTGTGTGTGTGTGTGTATACATATACATATATATATATATATATATGTAAATATATACATATATCCAGTAAATATATATATATATCTATATATATATATATATATATATCCAGTAAATATATATATATGTATATATATATATATTTATATATATATATATATATATATATTTATACATATGTATATACATATAAATATGTATATATATATATATATATATGTATATATATATATATATATATATATAATTATATATATATGTATATATATATATATATATATATATGTAAATATCACCCACGAAATGCATTTAATACCGAATTCTATCTTGGGAATACATATCCACTTGGAATTCATTTTATGGTAACAGCTTCTGGCCGGGTGGTGATTCGAACCACCACCTGTACGGCTTGAAACTTTGCTGGCAGGGACCCTACCGACTCAGCTATCAAGAGAGACTAAAAAGTTTATGACAAGTCCCCCCCTACATATTCCTGTCGAATTCAGGATTCTGTTCATAGACTTGAAATAGACCCATCTCCACCATGATAGCTGAATCGTGAGTTTGCAACACGTGGTTATTTTAATGAACATATATCCCAAGCACACGTGATTTTAATTAATGTAAATATCAGACACGAAATGCATTTAATACCGAATTCTATCTTGGGAATACATATCCACTTGGAATTCATTTTATGGTAACAGCTTCTGGCCGGGTGGTGATTCGAACCACCACCTGTACGGCTTGAAACTATGCTGGCAGGGACCCTACCGACTCAGCTATCAAGAGAGACTAAAAAGTTTATGACAAGTCCCCCTATATATTCCTGTCGAATTCAGGATTCTGTTCATAGACTTGAAATAGACCCAGGAAATTCGACAGGAATATGTAGGGGGACTTGTCATAAACTTTTTAGTGTCTCTTGATAGCTGAGTCGGTAGGGTCCCTGCCTGCATAGTTTCAAGCCGTACAGGTGGTGGTTCGAATCACCACCCGGCCAGAAGCTGTTACCATAAAATGAATTCCAAGTGGATATGTATTCCCAAGATAGAATTCGGTATTAAATGCATTTCGTGGGTGATATTTACATTAATTAAAATCACGTGTGCTTGTGATATATGTTCATTAAAATAACCACGTGTTGCAAACTCACGATTCAGCTATCATGGTGGAGATGGGTCTATTTCAAGTCTATGAACAGAATCCTGAATTCGACAGGAATATGTAGGGGGGACTTGTCATAAACTTTTTAGTCTCTCTTGATAGCTGAGTCGGTTGGGTCCCTGCCAGCATAGTTTTCAAGCCATACAGGTGGTGGTTCGAATCACCACCCGGCCAGAAGCTGTTACCATAAAATGAATTCCAAGTGGATATGTAATCCCAAGATAGAATTCGGTATTAAATGCATTTCGTGGGTGATATTTACATTAATTAAAATCACGTTTGCTTGTGATATATGTTCATTAAAATAACCATGTGTTGCAAACTCACGATTCAGCTATCATGGTGGAGATGGGTCTATTTCAAGTCTATGAACAGAATCCTGAATTCGACAGGAATATGTAGGGGGACTTGTCATAAACTTTTTAGTCTCTCTTGATAGCTGAGTCGGTAGGGTCCCTGCCAGCATAGTTTCAATCCGTACAGGTGGTGGTTCGAATCACCACCAGGCCAGAAGCTGTTACCATAAAATGAATTCCAAGTGGATATGTATTCCCAAGATAGAATTCGGTATTAAATGCATTTCGTGGGTGATATTTACATATATATATATATATATATATATATAAGTAAATCCTCTCCTCCTACACCTATTGACGCAAAGGGCCTCGGTTAGATTTCGCTCTATTTTGAGATTTTAAATTAATACCTCTCCATTCATAATTAATCTCCCACGTCACGCTTCATAGTCCTTAGCCATGTAGGGCTGGGCCCTCCAACTCTTCTTGTGCTTTGTGTAGCCCTGTTAAACGTTTAGTGACCTAATCTCTCTTGGGGAGTGCGAAGAACATTCCCAAATCATCTCCATCTACCCCTCATCATGATCTCATCCACATATGGAACTTGAGTAGTCTCTCATATAGTTTCACTTCTAATTCTGTCCTGCCATTAGCTCCCAATATTCTTCTCAGGGCTTTGTTCTCAAATCTACTAAATCTATGTCCATACAGTAACACCGATCTTAGTAAGCTGATATATGGCATGACTTTTATGTTATTTCAGGTGATTTAATTTACAAATTTTTTCTCAACTTAGCCGTTGCCTAGTTCGCTTTTTATCAAACTTCCATTAAACTTCAATTCTAAAGACCCTGTATTGGAGATCAAAATTCTTAAATATTTAAAGGATTCTATCTCATTAATTCTTTTTCCAGCCAATGATATTTCATCTTCCATTGCATATTCCGTTTTCATCATCTCTGTCTTTCTTCTATTTATCTTGAGCCCAACCACTTATGATATTCCATGCATTCTGGCAACTAAGCTTTGCAAGTCATGTGGCGTTTTGCTAATAAGGACAGCGTCATCAGCATACTCTAGGTCAGCTAATTTTCTATTGCAGATCTAGTCAAATACTTCTCCACTATCCCGAAATATTCTGTGTCACAAAATCCATGAGGAGGATACAAAACATTTGACTGGACTCCACTAACATTAACTTTTCCTTGCTCTTGAACAGACTTGATCAAATTTACATATTCAAGAGGAACTTCATAATAACGCAGGACTCACCACAAAATTAGCCGGGGCACACTATCAAAGCCTTTTTCATAGTCCACAAATGCTATCGAAAGTTAATTCCTATATTCCATATATTGCTGTACAACATATCTCAAAATGAAAATTCGGTCAGTACAACTTCTACCTTTTCTAAATCCTGCTTGTTCACCTCTCAGCTTTTCGTCAATCTTTCTCTCTAGTCTCTTTAAAATAAGCATTCTGTATATTTTCATAACAACTGGCGTAAGTGTGATGCCTCTGTAATTATTTCAATCAGTCAGATCCTTTTTTTTTTTGTGCCATTTTCACCAACACTCATAGCTCCCATTCATCAGGTTTTGCTTTTTCACTCCACATTCTACAAAATAATCTTTTAAGTATTCTGGGAGTCACTTCATTTCCATGGGGTTTCCATTTCTTGGGTGTATTTATGATAGCTTCGAATTCAAAAGAACTGGATTTATTTATGGTCACGCCAAAGTCTTCCTCAGCTTCAGGTACGTCAATTAAATTATTCCCTTTATATCTCCTATTCATGACCTCACTAAAGTGTTCCCTCCAACGTTGCCTTTCTTCATGTTCTTTTGTTATAACAGATCCATCTCTCTTCTTGATTGGTATATACTTCTTATTCATTGCCCCTGTAGAGATTTTATTAATGATTCTGTGAACAATTTTTACACCATAGGCACTCCCTGAATTTACAGCTTTGTCAGCCTCATCTGCTTTCCTCTCTAGATATACTCTCCAGTCATTTCTGGCTTTTCTGTGGACTTCACCATCATTAATTAAATAATTAGCATTGCTCTACCATGTATGTATGTATGTATATATATATATATATATATATATTTATATACAGTATACACACATATATATATATACATATATTATATATATATGTATATATATATTCATATATATATATATATATATATATATATATGAGAGAGAGAGAGAGAGAGAGAGAGAGAGAGAGACTACAGTGTATAATCAGGTATCAAAGAGACTAGAGAGAGTAGTTCGCAAATTTGGTAAAATACCTTTTTGAATTGAGTTGCGGAAGGCGAAAAAGAATTTATTTTATGTCAGCTGTTTGATACTGAAGTCTGGTAAAGAAAACAAAAACATTAAGGGTGACCTGGCGTTAATGTACTTTCTGGCAGAAAACTATTAACCCTGCTGAAAGACCTCGGTAAAAATTCTTTGAAAGAAATCTAACACTCCAGGTTATTTTTCTTTTAGGTAGAGGGAACACATGGGCGACGAGAGTGAGGGAAAACAAAAGGCTCTTCTCATGAAAAGAAAATATAATCAGCTGAAAATATAATGGTAATTGAACTCTGAAGGATGTAGGATTTTGTTTACCTGGTTGTTTGTTTATACAGTTATTTTGAAACCTTTGTTTCTGTTCATGGAGCTTATAACAAAATCGATTGTTTGCCTAAATGGTTTGCTTAAAGATGAGTCAATTAACTGAGAATTCTGTTGCTCCAGCATCACGGAAACAAGCGAGGTGTTCCCGTAGATTTATTTGTATTTTGTTTTTGAAGACTGTCAAAAAAAAAAAAAAACATAGTTGAATTTTAATTGCATATGATATGGAACCGAAGTTATAATAAAAGCGAAATATATCGGCATTTCAACTTTTACATCATGGTGTTTGACACTTATTTCTTACAATGGCCTAACGATTTTGCTATCAGAGGCGTACAAGGAAGATCAATAGTGAGGAATAAAAAGTAGCGGATATAGCACAATAGAAGAGATATAAACTCGAGAATTAAATGAGGTTTTACCAGATAAGGAAAATTTGAAGCACATTTTGAGATCGATTGCTTTTCTTATTACTATTCCCATTTTGTAAACGAAAGAATTCAATAAATTGGACGATTCATAATTTGTTTATAAAGTTCTTCTGCATTGCTATAAACATAACGAATAAAGTAATGAATAATGGTGAACCTTCAGAATAACTTAAAACCAATATAGAAGCAAATTTCGTATACGTTATCATCCAATTCTCTTGAATTTAGAGATAGACAAGGAAACCCCCCCCCCCCCACACACACACACCAAACGCTGTCACTGTCACCTCTCCATTTTTCCATTACTCTCCATACAACAATATCAGATATGTAAGAGTACGCATCGCTTATTTCCCTGTGGAAATTCCCCCAGCGGTAATTGAAGGGGAGGGAAATGGGGATTCTGTTCGCGCTCGCCAGACCAAGAGGCTTCGGCTGTAAGTTTCAGCCGTTTCAACGACACATTTCATAAAGACCCAATAGTCCTTTAATAATGTTATAGTACTCCCTATATCATATATATATATATATATATACATATACATATATATATATATATATATATATAATTAATTCATGTCACGCTGAAGGGAGAGGTAATAATCATACCGTGGTGAGACATGTGGTTACCCCGAAAGGTATATTCGGAAACCACATTCTCCCATCAATTGCCGAACCTGCGGCTTGCAATTAGGAATGGGGGAGGGTGTGGGAAGGGAGGAATCTGTCTGCATATTTGTGTATGTATATATACATACATATATATATATATATATATATGTGTGTGTGTATATATATATATATATATATATAAATATATATATATATATATATATATATGTATATATATTTATATATAAATATATATATATATATATACTGTATATATGTCTGTATATATATATATATATATATATGTATATATATATATACATATACTTAAATTATATGTATATAAACACTTTTATATATATATATATATATATATATAAATATACATTTAAATATATATATATATATATATATGCGCTATAAAGGCAAATGATATTGTTTTTTATAAATTACCATCACATCCAGGGAAAGAAACCAAAATAAAAAATGAAAAGGCTTAGATGGGAGAGCAGTATTATTCTTCTGTGTTAGAATTAAATATGTATGCCTTGCACAGACAACGGGAACAATGAATATGCAGGAACATTCCTTCCAAATAAAATGGCTAATATGGAAGGAATAAGTGTCTGCCCATCCCCTTTTTCTTTCATTTAATTTACTTTCTCTTTTTTTTACTTCAATGCATTTTTTAGATAGCTATTCTATATCAATACTTCCTTCCCCTTGATCCACCTGTTTTTAGCCCTTGTTTTGCAAGGCGCTGGCCAGGAATGCTGCTCTGATTTTTGCGTCATTCTATCTATGTGCGTATAATATTCAGAACAAATAGTGCTTCAAGAATTATTGATTGGTAATATTATGCAGATATTTCATTGTGTTATCGATTTCTCTCTCTCTAGTGGTTAAAATGCCTCTAGTGTTGAATGACAAGAGATAGAAATTTAAACTATACATGCTTATGTATATATATATATAGATATATATATATATATATATATATTATATATATATATACATATATATATACATATATGTATATATATATATATATATATATATACATAAATATATTTATATATACATGATGAGAATAATGAAATTTTATTATTTGAAGATTATCAATTAAGCTTCAAAATATTTACAGTTTACATGAAAATGTAAGTTTCGTCCGTATCTTAATTGTTTTTTACACACACACACACACACACACACACATATATATAACACACACACACACACACACACACATATATATATATATATATATATACATAATATATATATATATATATATATAACGAACAATATCACGGAATAACGGAAAATAAGGAATAATATAAAAGAAAAAACAACAGGGTTGAATTTTAATTGCATATGATATGGAACCAAGGTTATAATAAAAGCGAAATATATCGGCAGTTAAACTTTATATTTTGATGCCTGCTTTATAATAACGTTTTTTTCTTCTAACTAAAACCCTTGAAAAAGAAAAGCAAACTTTAATACCTATACTGAATTCATGCCATGTACAATAATCCTTAGTGGAAAACTCTTGCTTTATATGATGTTCACTATCGAGTAACTTGATGGATCAATGTACTTTCATTAAAAGGGGAAACTTATTTTAAATAGGTAGGATAATATAAACCCTAAAATAGTTTTGACATATTGTTTTCTACCTTGACTTTGAAGTTCCTAATATCGTCTTCTTATTGAGACACAATTGGATATTTATAGACAAATACATGCAACTAATGAAATTTCCTAAAATAATGTTTAATTGCTTGAAAATGTGCCTTACGAGAAAGTAGTTAAATCTAAATCAAAATAATAAAGAAGAAACATCACAGACAGATGCTTTCCATGATACTCGACATGATTGAATTTTATTCGTCGGTATGTAGTTACATACTAAATGAGTTACAGGAAAAAGTCCCTTACGAAACAGAAATGAAATATCAAACTGTTACAAACTATAAACTCGAAATATAATGGGCAGAACTCTTTCTGATATTAACAATGATTATTATTTACCTCCAATGTATAAAGTCAGACAAAATAATAATTATAAAAACTAATTTTAATGTAAAGAAAAATGCAATAGCTGCTTTCAGTTACTGCAGAAACAGCAATGGCACCGAAGCACTCTGGCGATAGGCGACCTCATTAGGATAAGTGTTATGGGAGGACACTTTAATCACTTCTAAGCTAATGACCGGTTTCATTAATCACCCGTCTCGTTACAAGTTGCGCTCTGTGCGTCATAGTTACAGAGGAAAATCTCCCATTAAGTAACTTACTAAGATATTTGATTATAATTAGTCTGTCTAAAAGGCAGTTTAATTCAATATAATTCAGATGGATCTCCTATAACCTATTTACAGGTTTCATGAGCGAGAAGGAGGTAATATTCCTCTTATCACTGTCGACTGCAAAACTAGGTATAAATTTATAACCAATTATTGTTTAATAGTTCATGACAATTAATGAATATTGTTTATGGTAATATATCTATTAAATTAAAGAAATCGCGAACCAACTGGTCAAAGTAAACGCATTTTGCTCAGGTTCGGTTCGGTTCAGTTCGGTCAAGATTGCCATGCCTGTAGCATGACACGGGCTCTGGTCGCTGGACAGTCCGTAGGAGGATCACAATCTTGAAATAAGAGAACTCCAGAAGGAGCCAGAAATTGGTATAATAAAAAGGAAAGGTTGGATTTGAAAGGGTACTGGAACAGGAAAAGGATAAAGGATGGGTGATTAAAGAAGGGATTTGACAAGGAAATGAAAGGGAGGGAAGTAACCTGAAAAAGGAGACTACTTTTTAGGTCCATGAAGTGAAGAGTTTTAGTTAGAGAAAAAGTGTTGATAGCAGCAAATCCCAGTAAGTAGGAGAGACTGGGAGAGGAGAGAAGTTTCTACAGTCGGAGATAATAGGAGTAGGTTTAAGCAAAGAGTCTTATCCCTGCTCTGTAGCTGGAACGTGGAATTGTTGCAGGAGCTGCAGGAAGGTGGGGGTTGAGGATAAGGAAAGGACTCTGATGTGGATCTGGAAGGCGATGGGTATGAGGTCTTGTAAGGTGAGAGACTCAATTTGTTGAGCCAAGGTTTGGGATGAGATTGAGGATGAAGGTCGTTGCTGGTCCTTATGAGGAGCAGTTGCAGGTCGTTGCAGGTCCTTATGAGGAGCAGTTGCAGGTCATTGCTGGTCCTTATGAGGAGCAGTTGCAGGTCGTTGCTGGTCCTTATGAGGAGCAGTTACAGGTGCAGGCACTGGAACAGTGGCTGGCTGGCGCTGTCTTCTTTGGCGAGGAGGTCGCTGATCTTTAGGTAGCTGGATTGGAGTTGGTTTCTTCTTGTTTGGAGAAAATGTGTTCTTCATAGCTGCAATCCTCTTGAGACGTTCTTGGCAGCCCTTATTCAAAGCATGGTGTGGCCTGGAACAGTTGGGGCACTTGGTTGTGGTGTGTCGTCCTTCCTTGTGGGCTTTTATGCACACTTCTGTGCAGTGTCGCTGGCTGCAAACACCGCAGATAATGGGGCCTCTGTATTCTTCCTTGTGATGGCCAAAACGTTGGCATCTATAACAGCGAAGGGGCTCAAGAGTATGTTCCTCGATTAGGAAAGTTCTCCAGACTCCTAGATCCAGTTTGGAGGGAACTGGACCGATGAAGGTGTCGATGAGGCGTCGAACTGGAACGTTGTCCTTGCTCATGCAGCGAACAGCACAGTCAATGTTGCTGCACGACGTTGCAATGGTAATAGGCATCGTGACAGGATACCTGGTGATGACAGCTTTCTTCCTGATAAATGCTGGATCCAGCAACGTTAGAGTTGGGTCTTCCTAGATGGATCTGGCTGTCTCAACGTCCTTGGGGTAGATGATAAGATCACCTTACCCGGTGGCTTTGGCAGTGAGTTGCATGCCTAGCTTATTAGCCATGGCAGCAACAGAGGCGTAGGAAAGTTCGCTGTCCGTATGTGAGAGCTGAAACTTCGGCAGAGGTTTCTTTGGCTGCGTAGCTGGGATGTTCCCTACAATAGAAGAAGCTTCTTGCTGGATTGTCGTAAGGCAATCTGTGCAATTGCAGTCCGTGGAGTGGGCCCCTAGTTCGGTCTCCATGGCATTGGAGGACTCAGGGTTGACTTCTGCTGCAAACGATTGCTGAGGAATTGTAGGAGCAGACAAGGACGAGTCTGTGCTCTCAGTCCTTGGTGTCCTCAGTGGCGATGGTGAGGCTGGTACTGGCCCTAGTGAGGGACGTTCAGGACTCTTCCCTCTCATGGAAGGGGACTGGTGGGGGGGTAGTCCCTTCCTTGGCAGCTGCTTTCGCTAGCAAAGATTTGTGGTATTTAATAAGCTTGATAGAGGTATCTTTGCACCCCTTGCAGCTGCACATATGGTGATTAAACAGGGTTTCGTCAACTACGTCAGTGGAGTAACGGACTATGGTGTTGAAAAAGTAGGCACGCCACTGTTGGTATGACATACAGCAATCACAGTCGCAGGCCAGATGATTGAAGTAGTCCTCACAGTGTTTGGTTTCATCTGGATAAAAGTTCCATCCACAGTCTTGGAGATAAAAGACTGACATGGTAGCGAAACTCTACGGGGTCCGTAATGAAAATTTTACTGAGAGCGGCCCCGAGACCGAAGGTGTTGCAGGAGTTGTCAGGCGACGAACGTAGTAGTCAGCTCCGTGGTCCCGAATGATGGTTTTGCTCAGGTGAAGTTTCATTGCGTTTTAAAACAAGAAATTCGTTTTACACATACGATTACAATATACAAATTATAACGTGAATCACAACTTAGTACAGCTTCCTCAATGGACTTATTATTATTATTATTATTATTATTATTATTATTATTATTATTATTATTATTATTATTATTATTATTATTGTTGTTGTTGTTGTTGTTTTGACAAAATTTTCATTTTGAGGCAAGTACAGCAATGCATATAATATAGAAATTCACTTTTGATGGCATTTGTGACTATGAAGAAGTCTTTGATAGTGTGCACCGGCCAATTTTGTGGAGAGTCCGGCGTTGTTATGAAATTCATCTAGATATTTAATTTTTATTGAGTCTGTTCATGAGCATTGCAAGTTCAGAGTTGATGTTAGTGGCGTCCTGTCAAATGAATTTCCTATGAACAGAGAATGTGTTATCACCTATGTTGTTTATCCTCTTCATGGATTCTGTAATGTGTAGAACAGTTGGGGATGGTGGAGAAGGATTGGATTGGATTGGTAATAGGAAATTAGCTGACCTAGAGTATGCTGATGACACTGTCCTTATTAGCTGAACACCAATGGCTCTGCAATGCTTACTTACCTAAATGCATGGAATATCACACCAGGTTGGGCTCAAGATAAATAGAAGACAGAGATGGTGAGAACGGAATATGCCATGGAAGACGAAATATCATTGGAAGGAGAAAGGACTTATGAGGAAGAATCATTTAAATATTTAGGAACAATGATCTCTAATACAGGATCTTAAGAATTGGACTTTAATGAAAGATGGAAAAAAAGCAAATCAGACTATGGCTAGATTGAGTAAAATTTGGAAATCAAATAGCCCGAAATTACATAAAAAAAAACTTCAGGCTCTATATCAGTTAAGTGAGATCGTTGTTACTATATGGAAATGAGGTCATGGTATGACAACGAAACAATCTCCATCAAATTTAGTAGATTCTAGAACAAACCCTCAAAATAATATTGGGTGTTGAAAGGCAGAACAGGATCATAAATGAAGCTATAATAGAGATTACTCGATTGCCATATGTAGATGAGATCATGGTGAGGTCTAGATGGAGATGTTTTAAGCATGGTCTTCGCACTCCCCAAGAGAAATTAATTCACCAAACCTTTAACTGGGTTCCACAAGTAACAAGAAGAGTTGAAAGACCCAGGTGTACATGACTAAGGACTATGATGTGTGAAGTAGGAGATGACGAATGGAGAAGTATTGATTTAAAAGCTCTAGACACAGACGAATATCGAAATCTAACTGAGACACTTAGGTTCAATAGGCGTAGATGATGAGGATGATGACTGTTATTATTATTATTATTATTATTATTATTATTATTATTATTATTATTATTATTATTATTATTATTATTATTTATAGTAGTAGTAGTAGTAGTAGTAGTAGTAGTAGTAGTAGTAGTAGTAGTAGTATTTAAGTTATAACTCTAGTTGGGAAAACAGGATGTTATAAGCCTAAGGGATATAGCAGGGAAAAAATCCCGGCGAGGAAAGGAAACATAAAGTAGTGTAACTGACTGTATCCTCAATGAAGTGAATTCTAACCCAAAACAGTAGAAGACCATGGTACAAAGACTATTGCACTAACCAAGAACATAGCACAATTTTGATTTTGGAGTGTCTTTCTCCTAGAAGAGCTGCTTACCATAGGTAAAGAGTGTCTTCTACCCTCACCAAGTGTATAGCCACTGAACCATTAGAGGGGATTAATTATCCACAAGAGTGAAGAAAAGCTGAATAAAGGTAATATATATATATATATATATATATATATATATATATATATATGTATATATATATATATATATATATATATATATATATATATGTGTGTGTGTGTGTGTGTGTGTGTGTGTATGTGTGTGTGTGTGTGTGTACGTGCGTACGTGTGCGTGTATAGCTGTATATATTTATAGAATATTAAAGCACTTGTGGTTTCAGCAGCAGAATACATGTTTTATAAATATATATATATATATATAAATATATATATATATATATATATATATATATATATATATATATATATATATATATATATATGATAAATTTTGAACATTTACACGTGTTTTTCATATTCAAATAAGCCATAAACAAATATGGCTTATTTGAATATATATATATATATATATATATATATATATATATATATATATATATATATATATATATATATATATATATATATGATAAATTTTGAACATTTACACGTGTTTTTCATATTCAAATAAGCCATAAACAAATATGGCTTATTTGATATATATATATATATATATATATATATATATATATATATATATATATATATATATATATATATATATATATATATATACTCACTCACTCACTCCACTGGCTGCGGGCCTCCATGGCTCTTTGCCGCCGCTACAAGAAGCTTCCAACGACCACGGTCCTGCGCAAAATCCCACCAATCCCCTGGATCATCCACTCCAAGCTTTGTCATGTCCCTTTTTATATTATCAGACCATCTCATACGGGGTCTTCCTGGAGGTCGTCTGCCCTCTGGTTGTCCTCTAGTAATCTGGCTTATCAGTCTATCCTCATCGGTCCTGGCCACAGGTCCTGCCCACCTCAGTCTCTGTGCCATAATTGTGCTTGTTATCAGGGGTACTTCGGTCATTTCTCTCATTTCATTGTTATGCCTTCTTCTCCATTGCCCCATCTCCACATAAAAGACCGGTCCACATATCCTACTCAAGATTCCGTTTTCAAACACTTCCAATCTTCGTTCCAGATCCCTTGTCAGCCTCCAGGTTTCACAGCCATACGTTAACACGGGTCTAATAATAGTTGTATAGGTGTTCACCTTTGTTCTCCTTGATAAGATATTGCTGTTGAGAACTTTGGCTAAAGCCCAACCACATCTGGCTGCCGCTGCTATTCTTAATTTGACCTCTTCCTCTACTCTATTTTCAACTGTAACTGTTGAGCCAAGGTATTTGAAACTCTCAACAGCTTCCAACTCCATGTTTCCACACCTGATGTTACCCAGTATCCTCTCTTGCCTTGAAACTTTCAAGATTTTGGTTTTAGACTCATTTATTTCCAGGCCAACTCGATTTGCAACTTTTCTAAAAATTCTTATTTTTCTATCAATTTCTTGGATACTTTCACCACAAAAGTCAATATCATCAGCATAAGCTAATCTATCACACATAGTACCCCCAAGGTGTACTCCATTACCCTGTGGTGTTTGTCTCATGACCCATTCCAGCACTAGGTTAAAAAGAATCGTAGACAGTGCACATCCTTGCTTTAAACCACTATCAACTTCAAAGGGATCTGTTACTTCCCCTCCAATCCGTACTCTGCCTCTCATATTTCTATAACACATTTTTATTAGGCGTATAAGTTTCTCTGGTATTCTGAACTCTCTAAGTATTCTCCATAACGCCTCTCGTTGGATACTATCATATGCCTGTTTAAAATCTATAAAGGCATGCCAGGACTCTTTATCATATTCCCAGTACTTCTCCAGGATCTGCCTTACAATAAATATTTGGTCTATGGTTGATCTAGACGCTCTAAACCCTGCTTGGTAATCTCCTAATATGGTCTCACTATGTCTCTTCAGTCTATTATATAATAGTTTAGCTACAATCTTATATCCAACAGTTAAGAGACAAATGCCTCTATAATTCCCACATTCAGTTCTATCACCTTTCTTGTGAATTGGCACAAACAGTCCCTCCTCCCATTCCTCAGGCATTTCTTCCCTTCTCCAAATTCCAATCACAATCTTTGCCATTGCTTCTTATAGCTGTCTTCCTCCATATTTCAGTAGTTCTGCACTAATTTCGTCACGGCCAGCAGACTTATTATTCTTTAAGTGTTTTATTATTTCCAGAATTTCCTCTATGGTTGGATCCTCTTCATCTTCTCCTATTAAATTTCTTCATTCTCCGCAGGTTGTTCAGGTGGTGCTGTTCTATTTAGCAAAGTTCTAAAATGTTCCACCCATCTCTCCTCAATTTCCCCACCCTCTACTAAAAGATCGCCATTTCTACTACGCACCATTCCTTGTCTGGCCTGGTATCCCTTCCTGATTTTATTTATTCCATGGAACTCGGCCCTCACATTTCCCAGTCTGCTATTGCTCTCAATCTCTTCCAGCTCTCTATTGATCAGCATTCTTTTCTTCCTTCTGTTAGTGTTGCATGCCTCATTTCTTGCCTCTGTATATATCCTTCTCCTCTCTGCATTTCCTCTATTCTCTATCCATTTTAATCTTGTTTCTCTTCTTCTTTGGGCGGCCTCTCTGCATTCCTCATCAAACCATCGTCCTCCCCTTCGTCGTCTCACCCTACCAACAGTTCTCTCTGCTGCTTCCAGCACTATAGGCTTTACTTGGTCCCAACTCACCTCATCATCCACCTCCAAAGCTGCAAATCTGGTCTCCACTTCAACCTGATATTGTAATCTTGTTTCCCCTTCCTTCAGTTTCTCAGTAGCTATCTTAGATGTTTGCCCTCCATTCTTTTTCTTTGTTGTTAGTTTTATACGTATTTTTGCTGTCACCATGTAATGATCTGAATCACAATCTGCTCCCCTGTATGCTCTCACATCCATCAGCGCTGATCTAAATTTCCTTTTGACTAAAATGTGATCAATTTGGTTGGTTGTATTTCCATCAGGTGAAAGCCAAGTGCCCTTATGCTTTTCTTTGTGTGGGAACAGAGTGCCTCCTACTACTAAATTGTATGCTGTGGCTAGCGTTGCTAGTCTAATCCCGTTGTCATTACTACTTTCATGCAAGCTATGTGTGCCTATAGTTCCTGTGAAAGCTGCTACTTCTTTACCTACTTTAGCATTCATATCTCCCAATATTATTAGCATATCGTGTCCCGGTACCTTGTTTAAAACCTCATGAACTTCATCATACCATTGATCTTTAGTATCTTCTTAACTGTCTTCTGTAGGGGCATGTAATGTTATTACTGTGATTTTAAACCACTTAGCAGTCATCCTTATTCTTGCTATTCTGCTGCTTATACCCTCAAACTCCACAACTGCAGTGCTTATATTTTTACTAATATAAAACCCAACTCCCTCCTCATATATATGTATATATATATATATATATATATATATATATATATATATATATATATATATATATATATATATATATATATATATCCGTCAGTGTTTGTATAAGAAATTAAAGTCTGTGGAAGCAACAGGAAGAAGAACATCTACTTTCTGCCGTGTTTGGTTTCCTCCCATTCTACTGGCCCCTTGTTTGTTTGCGTCACCGTCTACCTCCTGTTGTCTGCCATTCATTCCCTCTTTTATCTGACGACTTTGACAACTGAATCGTGGAGTTCTCTATTATCTGAAACGTTCTTTCAAAGGGGCCGTTATCGAGGCAATCTAACCAGGAATTGTGAAAATATTTTCGTTCCTATAATTGCAAAACGGAAATTGTGGGATGGCTCTTTCGGATTGAAGAGTGGAGAACTGTTTTTTTATTATTCTTAATCTATGAAGATTTAGATTTTGAATGGATATTCTAATAAGATGATATGATGAAGTGCGGATGTATGAGAAAAAAAATTTTATAGCCTGGGATTATGAAAAACTTGAAAAATTGGTAAATTATTAAATGAGAAAATTGGAAGGTATAGTTACAATTACAGAGCTGATAAGAATGTCACGGCTGAGATGGTCTGGGCATATATTAAGGATGTATGGTGGAAAGGGAAGGAGGAAGGCTTGGGAAGAAACTGTTAATGGGAGAAGATTGAGAGGGATACAGAGAAGAAGATGGCGAGATAAGGTGAGTGATGATATGAAGAGAAGAAGTTTGGTGTATGAGGATGCCTTTGATAGAAGCATTGGAGAGGATGCATCAGGCAACCGACCCCTTAATGTAGGGATAGCAGTGGGAAAGAAGAAGGTTTATTCTTAAAGTACATACGCATAAGCTATGAATGCGCATATGCATTTTTGTTTTCTTGATACAATTAGTTTTTTTTTCATGTCCCATTTAATCTTAATCTTCTTACTTTATAAATATAATCAGGAAAACAATAGATGCATTCCTATTCTTGAAGATATGACCCATCTATTCACCATTGTCTTCACAGCCCAAAATACAATTTGAAATATTAGTTCGGTTTGTTCCTGACCTTTTTGGTCATTAGCCATAAAAAGGTTATTGTAAAATCATGTGGTAACACAGAAAAAAATATACCTTTTATCTACCATCCACGATAAATTTTATTTTTGTTATAATATTTTTTGTATTAATTATGGTTTACACTTGGTCCTTTTACACTTTTTCTTCATGATTGTATAATGTTAACAATATATGATCCAACTGCTAAACTATGACACATAGTGAAACAAATTTTCTTGATATCAAAAACCATTGGAAGGGTGAATCAATAACCGTTTTCAGATCAGACCCGAAGCATTCAAGAAAAAGGAGAGTTTTAAGTATAATAGTTGAGTTATTCTTACCCTAGAAGGTAGAAAGGTTAAAAGATAACTAGAAAATAAAGACAAAATAATTTTAAACGTAATAACAGAGGAAAGAAAAAAAAAACATTAATCGAAGTGTGCAATAGAACCTCATGTCAACGATTCATTTCCAACCACTGTAGTCTATCTTTGTGTACCGGACGTATCTCATACACGCTCATAAAATGTAATGCTAATGCTTATTCTAATCCCCCTCTCTCTCTCTCTCCCAACCTGATAATAGACCAGCCCGTTTAAGCTTGATTTCTCATTATTTAGTTTGTTTGAATTTTTATGACATTCATGTTCGGAAGTGCTTGTATATAAGCTTATTATCTGTTGAATAAAGATTACCTGCACTCACTTCATCTCTCTGTTAACACCTAATAGTTACGTTGCTACATTGGTGACCACCTGCGTTACAACACACCATCTTTTTTGCACCCATTCCCTCTACCCATGTTGCAATGTTGCCCACCGAACCTGCCTCTGCGGCATGCTCCGATTCAATGAAACTGCCTAGTTCCAGCACGCCGAAGTTCAGTTTCGCATCAAAGTTCTGATTCGCTCAAGTAGGAAGGCAGACTGTCCTTTAGGTGATCCCCAAGGACATGATCCTAGGAATCTCCGATTAGCTTTGCTACCAGAGGGGCACTACAATGTATTATGAAGCCCTTAAAAAATACCAGCCGCCAGTGTAGCCAGGCTTTTTCATTTCTCTCAATAGCCGTTGGGAGACCAAAGGTTTCACTTGCCCTAAAAGAAATGACCAGTATTGCTTACCTGTAACCTGCCGCAGATGGTTCTCCTTGAGATGTAAATCTACATCCTGACGGTTGGATACGACGCCTACCCAAACCTGTACGCACTGCCATCCCCAATGTTGATACCTTGTCCATGAAAGACCTGATGACGAAAGTTGACACCCTTATGGACCGCCACTTCATTACCTTTAAGACTTCCATCAGTGCCTCCTCTCCTGAGAAAAAGGATAACTACTTAACACTGACATAATACAACATAAATTCAGTAAAACACCGGTGCCTGCTCTGACACTCCGGAGTAGTGACAAAGCTACTCAGCACGCAAAACTGCCATCTGTCGGTCATGCACCAACCAATGACCTCTCCAGCCACTTGGTGTTGCTCATCAGCTGTAGTTCTGTTACTACTCCAGATTTAGGGCTGGTACAAAGAAAGGTGCGAATAGTTGTCAGTGGCTAAAAAACTTATAAGTAGGCCATCGCTCATGGCAGTAGCCTCCCCTGTTACTAATCTTTTCTTTTTACATGATGTAGGTATGTGTGTGTGGTTTTGGTAGACACTGGTGCTTCTCGTTCTCTTCTACCAAAGTCACTCTCCAACACATGACATATTCATTCTAAGCCTGCTGATGCCAGTGGAGATTCCTCATTTCTGACTTAGGATTGCCACTCCTTGGTGGGAATTTCCTCGCTTATTTCCACCTCCTTGTTGATGTGGGGCATCGACTGTAGTCAACACCAACTCGTACTTGTCGACACCTCTTCAACCTGCCCCCTTCGACCTTACACTTCCCATCACCGCACCCCCAGAGGCCCACCTCCTCACATAGAACCCGGAAGTCTTCCGTCCTAAAATTTGCCAAACGCCCGCGTTTCCCACCAAGCACTATATTTATCACCAAAACAAGATGACGGGGCCCTATTATTTGCCAGATTCAGATGTCAAACACTGTATCGTTTGGCAGCCACTAAACAATCGTTCACTGAAAAGGAAGAAATGGGACTTTGCCAAAAAGCCTCAAGCCCATGGTTGTCGTCCATACATATCATACTGAAGAAAGATGGCTCCCTGCACCCTTGTGGGGATTACAGGTGTCTAAACATGCATACAGAACTGGATCACTACCCCCTCCCAAACATCGCCTACGGTACTTCCTACTTGCACAAAGTAAAGGTTTTCTCCACGCTCGACCTCTTCAAGAGGGATTATTAGGTGCCCATGAACCCAGAAGACATCCCCAAGACCGGTACATACATCTTAAATTTTTCCTATTTTGGCCTTCGTAATGCTGAGGCTACTCTTCTATGCCTCATGGATAACGGGATGCATCGTAGGTGACCTCCCCTCCTGCGTAGGTTACATGGAAGATATGCTTGTGTTCTCTTCCTCCAAAGAAGAACACCTCCATCATATACTCATTGTTCTTGACAGAACGGCCTTGTAGTCCGGTACGACAAGTGTAAATTTGGTGCCAACGAAATATTGTTCTTAGGGCACCACATCACTCATGATGATGTCCAACCCCTCCTTAAGAAGGTACCAGTCGTTCACAACTTCCCCACTCCCTCAACCGGCAAAGCGCAGCAAGAATTATTGGGCATGATTAACTATTATCACTTGTTCATCCAGCCATCTCCACCACTCTTGTCCCCCTCTACACCTCCTTTAAGGGCAACCCAAAAGACGAAGCGAGGATCCCTTCAAGAAGCAGCCTTCTGCAACGCAAGGAATGCCCTATCAACCACTGCTGCTCTCATTTTTCCTGTGCCACATCCCCCTCTCTCCAATGATGCCAGCAACGATGCTACTCGACCACTTGATCAATAGCTCACCCCACCCATTGGCCTTCTTTAGTAAAAAACTGTCCAAGGTGGAATCCAGCTACTTTACCTTCGATTGTGAATTTCTGCTGGTGAATTTGGCTGTCCGTCACTTACGCCATTTCTTGAAAGGTTCACCTTTCGCCATTTGCATGGACCAAATGCCTTGAGTACACACCTTCACTCAACGGTGTGACGCTAGTTCACCCGTCAACGACGACATTTCTCCGCTGTGGATGAATGCAACTGAACCCCTCAACACGTCCCTGAGAAAATTAACCCTATTGCCGATGCACTGTCAAGAAATACATTGGTCGCTATTCATCTGGGACTGGATTTCATCTCCTAGGCAGAAGCCCAACAAAAAGATCCAGAGTGCCATGCACGTACATCATCCTGTGCATCCCTCCGTTGGGAAGACATTGCATCAATGATTCCAAAGGGACCGTAGTCTGTGATGTCAGTACTGGTAGACCACAACCATAGATACCTGCTTCCATACACTGACAGGTGTTTGATTTCATTCATGGCCTTTCACATCTCTCATGGCAATCTACTACACAGCTACTGAAAACGAAGTTCATATGTTACTGCATTACTAACGATGCTAAGGATTGGATCCACTCCTGTACTTCATGCCAACCTTCAAAAGTACATCGACACACGGATTCAGTTGTGGGCATCTTTCCTCAACCTCAGCTTCATTTTGCCCACATTTATGTCGACGCAGTAGGTCCCGTACCTACATCACAAGGACAATGTTACCTGTTTACCATCGTATGACCCCTCCACTCCTTGGTCTAACGCCATTCCCATGGGAACGGCAATGTGTGCCTCATGGAAATCTGCCTTATACATTTGTGGACACCATTAGTAAATCTCCTTGACATCACCCTTCATCAAATAACCGCTTACAATCCTGCAGTCAACGGAAGGATAGAACGTTTTCATCGCACCCTCCAAGCAGCTTTGATGTTCATCTTCCCTGGGTCCTCCTGGGACTAAGGACCAGTCTTAAAGAAGACCTTGATGTCTCGGCAGCTAAAATGGTATATGGTGATCTTTTGGTTGTCTCGGCCGAATTTTTTTCCACCTGCAGATTCCTCCGAGAACCTCCAGTGCCTATATCATGTTGTGAGAAAATTTACTCCATGCCGCCAGACTTACAATCCCCCAGCGGAGCAACGCATACCAAAAGATTTACACGCTAGAGCAGACGTCTTCTTTCACAACATTACAAGCAAGCCACTGCTGATACCCCCTACACGGGCCCTCTCCTCGTAAAGCGACGCACGCGAAGGCTTTCTTAATAAACATTCGTGGCTAAGAAGACTGGGTTTCCCTTGATCGCCTTAAACCTGCTATTTCTTGCAAAATGACCCGCCCACAGTGCGCATCTACAAATCAGGGTGTCCTATTTCAGATGTATGTCGTTTTTAAGCGGGGAACTATGTACAGCACGTGTTTCAATCACGCTCATACAATGTAATGCTATTGCTTTTATTTCTTCCTTCGCTCTCTCCTACACTTTTAATAGACCAACCCATTTAAGCATGACATATCAGGCTTTAGTTTGTTTGAAATTTTGAAACATTCTTGCTCGGAAGTGCATGTATATAAGCTCATTATCTGTAGAATAAAGGTTAATTGTATTCACCTCGCCTCTGTTAACACCTGCTGTATTGTATAAATGTGACTAATACAATCGGGTTGGTTCACACGAGCTGATTGATGCCGCTTGGATTAGAAATCAGCCGTTATGTTAAAGTAGACTAAAAAATCGCATTTCAAACATAGAGGAATGGTGGATTTAAAAATTCCGGGTTCGTTTGCTGTTGCAATACTAAGAGGGTTACCGATATCTTCAACCAAAACTAATTCTTTGAAACATCAATGAACCTTCAGCCTTCCCTTTAAATACTTCACATTTTTGACTCGCTTAATATTAATAATTTTTCATTTTTTCTCTTTTCTTCCAATTGTATTTCATTCTTACTTCTTTCGGCCATTTCTTTGGTATATTTACTTCATAAACCAATAACATCTAATCGTTGCTCTCCCAAGATAAAATTTGGCATGCAAATATGATAAATTATACAATGATAAAATATCAGTGTATGACATATACACTAATATAATTCTATTGTAAAAATAAAGGAAAAGTAAAAACGCCAATATTTTAGACACGAGACATATGTGTTAGACATTTACAGACCAACAAGATTGACAAAATGTCAGGAATTAGTTACCGGCCTGTATCAAACTCAAAAGGCTTACAAATGTGGAAGAAGGATCGCAATCATAATAAGTAACCAACGAAAAAAAAAATAACATGAACTGGTAAAGAGTTTCTCCTGTCGGAAGCCTAAAGACCAGCAAGATTTATTCTGTTATTTATATAATGTATATATATATATATATATATATATATATATATATATATATATATATATATATATATATATGTATGTATCTATATATATTAAAATATATATATATATATATATATATATATATATATATATATATATATATATATATATATATATATATATATATATATATAAAGAGAGAGAGAGAGAGAGGGAGAGAGAGAGAGAGAGAGAGAGAGAGAGAGAGAGAGAGAGAGAGAGAGAGAGAGAGATTTCACCACTTTGATGCAGATATGATTTCATCATTCAAATATTACACCCACATAATACCAATAGTACAATAGCTACGAAAAGCCATATGTTGAAATAGAAGTTATTTATTAGATCGACAGTCAGCTGAAAAAAATATGAATCTACTGAAAAGATAGGTTTCATATTATCCACATCGTAACGTTTATTGGATTAGAGCCGGTTTCGAAAAATTGGTTGCAGTTGCAATAGGGAAACCAGATTAAAGTTCTCTCTCTCTCTCTCTCTCTCTCTCTCTCTCTCTCTCTCTCTCTCTCTCTCTCTCTCTCTCTCTCTCTCTCTTCAGTTTTCAATCAAACCATTCTTGGGAACTTTCGAGCATGGCAATCAAAAAAGTACAAAATACTTTGACAAGGAATTCGAAATATATGTGAACTTAAGAAAGGCTGTAACTAAATTCAGTAGATAAAAAATTACAATGAGGCAGAAATTTGAAATAATTTCACGTAAATAAATTCTATATACTCAAAGTAAATATGGGAAAAAATTGAAAATCAGTGAAAATAGAACCTAACTCTTTTATACCCTATTATCCAGTACAACTTATAATATTGGGAACAAAACAACTGCTGGTTCCAAATGCATGACAATTTTTGTTAAGATTAATGATGTACACTCAAGATTTCTTTTATTCCAGTTTGTAATTGATAAAAGAAAAAATAGTAATCAATCTTGATTAAAAAGAAAAAACGCACCAAGAATATTTTCATTTCAGATTACTGCTCCGCTAGTTGTGTCTTACCTGGAAATTTCTGATGATGTTTTTAAACGCCATTGGTTCAAGTTACGTTTCTCTTAAAATTAAAATTAGACACCCTGGCCCTATACATTTTTCCTAACTGTGATAGGGAATCCGTTAAGAAGCTGATTACTTTTATTATTGTAAGCTTTAGGTATCGATATGAGATGCTGGTAAACGTGAAACACAACCACACACACACACAAAAAAAAATAATAATAAAATAAAGGGATTTAATCATTAACTTTTCATATACACCAATCACTTTTTCTTTTACACTTTGATGTGGCATGAACACAAATTGCAATCGTTTGTTTCATCTCCTTTATAACAAAATATTGATTCTTCGCTAAAAACCCTAACTTTAGTATTATTGCATATCTTATTACAATATAACACTGCATAAACAAAAACTCAACATTCTGATTAACTAAACAATAAAAATTTTTAAAACTATGATTGACGATGAAGCTTCTAATATTTTCCGAAATTTAACGGCCATAAATCTGATACGCAACCTTTCCCAGGATACACACACACACAAACACACACACACACACATATATATATA
>NC_090736.1:35017810-35030310 GCF_036898095.1 Palaemon carinicauda
TACAAATATCAAATGGACCTCAAGCTGATTTGTACAAATATTTTTGTTCTTATTTTTTTTTCCATCTTCACTTTTGTTAGTTGTGAGTCGATTAATTTTTACTGAAAGCGTTTTTATCATTCTCTTCCGTGTAGAGCAAAATCATGCATTATATAGTAACAAGTATGTGATGGATTATAATTTGATGTAAACTTTTCATATGATATTTATCATATGTATTTATTAACTTTTTACAGTCGTTAAGCCCTTTTTCTCATGTTATAAAAAATTTAAAATAGGGTATATGTGAAAAGAGATATATCTTAATCGGCAAGTGATTTTATTCTTTTTCACTTTCATAAATCCGGAATTAATAGAATAAAACTTTCTAGAAACCGCATAATTGGCACCTCATCCCTTAGGTGTGGGCATTTTCTTACCGAATGTTTTACATCGGATGCTCTTGTCTCCGTTTTTATTCCCGACTTTTATTGCCAGAAAGTCATGCAATGGAGAGCAATTCTCTTTCTGATTAGCCATATTTGCCCCGACAATCAATTACCGGATCCCGGTTTTATTCTCGAAAGGAGGAAGGAAGATACTCAAAAGAATCGCCGGAGTGAAATCAACAGGTCGCAATGCTAAGGTCAATCAGTCATATGCATTTCAGGAACAAGAGTTGAAATCATCGGCAAAATACAAAAGATATGAAGAAAATAGGAAAAAAAATAAAATCTTGACACTTTACGCATTCCAAGAAAACACCTTTGACATTTAAAGGCAAAGAAAGCTCTGTGAAAACATATCTCCTAAAGTTTAATGAGAAAAATGCCATTGGGCTGAACAAACGTTACACTTGAACGTTCGCAAAAATGAAAGGTAAATAATTCTGACTGAAAATACTGCAAAGTGAATATTTATTAAAGTATTAAGTTAAGATTTTTTACTTGAATTTTATGTCATTACCCTTCAAGATATATTTATAAGCAAGATCATTATTGTAATATAAGTGAGTATAAAATGTATTCATTATGGATTTATAAAATGATACATGGAAACAATTAGGTAAAATTCTATTAGTGTTTAGGATAAGCATAACGTTCTACACACAAGAGTCATTACAGAAATGTGAGAAATATTACTGGAAGCCAACTGTACTAGAAAACCCATTTAGAAACTCGAAATCCAGCTATGATGAATTCTCGAAAATTCATCATGATAATGCTACGCTAAATACACTTAGAATAAAACACTAATTTTAGCTTGTAAATAAGGAAATGAATAATATATTCTTTTCACTTCCCATGGATATCCTACCGTAGATGCCGCGAGACCCTAATCGGCTAATGGTAACGCATACGTGAAGATTGCAGCCATCTTCGTCCTGGAGAGATGAGCGGTGGATAGTACAGTATTCAATATAGATAAAAGTCATACACACAGTTTATTGTAAAATATGTGTATACCGCTTCGAGATTTACCTAGCTTCTATTTTGATATTATTATATATTAATGCATATATATACATTCATGATTATATACATCATGCATATATAAACATGCCTAAATATTTGTATATATATATATATATATATATATATATATATATATATATATATATATATATATATATATATATATATATATATATATATATATATATATATATATATATATATATATATATATACATATATATATATATATATATATATATATATATATATATATATATACATATATATATATATATATATATATATACAACTTCTACCTTTTCTAAATCCTGCTTGTTTACCTCTCATCTTTTCACCAATGTTTCTCTCTAATCTCTTTAGAATAAGCATACTATATATTTACTAACTACTGACGTAGGTGTGTGTAAAGCCTCTGTAATCATTGCAGTCAGTTAAGTCTCCTTTTTTTGGTCATTTCCATCAAGACACCTAACTCCCATTCATCAGGTTTTGCCTTTGCATGTCAGATTGTACAAAATAATCTTGAGAGTATTTCTTCGTCATCTTCTGTTGTTATAATGGATCAAGCTTCCATTTCAATGGGAATATGCTTCTTTGTCTCAGTAGTAAAGATTTCGCCAATAATTCTTTTAGCCATTCCTACACCATAGCCACTCCCTGAGTTCATAGCTTTGTCAGCCTCGTCTGCTTTCCTGTCTAAATGTTTTCTCCAGTAATTCTTGGCTTTTCTTTTGATCTCACTATCAATACTGGAATATTTAGCAAGCTTTACTTTGTAATATTCAGTACGTCTTCGAAAACTTTCAATTATCAATTTTTGGTTTTTGTCTCCTTTTTATAGTAACCCACGTGTCATTTGATATCCATGGCTTTCTCCTTGTAACTGCATGTCCCAAAACTTCACTACCAACTGGTTGATATATGTTCTTACTATCACATCATTCTTCATTAATTGTCTTCATTATTATATATCCTTTTTCAAGTTACTATACCTTAACCTGGTGAAAGGGTTCGTGTATCGCCATGATCAGCAAAACTTTACTTGTCAGGTCCGCCTATGCTGGGTTGGTGTGCTTTGAGCTATCAGACTAAAGTCTTTAGCATCACTAATCCTCAGTAGTCAGCGCGTGATGAAAACTGTCCAAACCCCAGGCATGAATAAGGACATGTATGGACTAGAAACTGCTGCATTTGTTGCCTTTGTATATATATATATATATATATATATATATATATATATATATATATATATATATATATATATATATATATATATATATATATGTGTGTGTATATTATATACATATGTGTGTGTGTTTGTGTGTGCTTGTGTGTCTGAGTGTCTGTGTGTTTGTGTGTGTATGTACATAGATCAAGTATTACTCCTTCGTCGGTAGAGTGACAGAGTTGTAAAAGTGGGTCTGACACTAGTATGTGTTATGTTTCGGTATCTTTTCAGTATATCAATGAATATTGCCAATTCCAGCCCGTGCATAGTAGGAGAATTGGTTTACACGAGAGCAGAAAAAATCTGTGTGAACTCCCCTAGTAGCATTTGGTTTAGTTCCCAATTCACGAGAAATAAAAATGGCATTAGTTTCTGAAAATCCCAAATTCCGGCCCCATATTCCAACATTTTTTTTTTTTTTTTTTTTTTTGTACTGAGTAAACCTACGCACCCCAAGGTCATATTTTTCATTTCATTTCATTGAGGTTTTCTCTCGTTTTAATTGACCATACTCTCTCTTAAGTCATTTAAACCATTTTCCCAAAAATTTTGCTCAAATGATTTGAATAACCATTCTCAAGAAATGCGGTAAAATGTTTAACTGTCTTATTTGCTCACATGAAGTGTCACCCAAGGTAGTGATATATATATATATATATATATATATATATATATATATATATATATATATATATATATATATATATATATATATATATATATATATATATATATATATATATATTTATATACACGTGTATATATATATATATATATATATATATATATATATATATATATATATATAAATATATATATATATATATATATATATATATATATATATACATATATATTTATATATATATATATATATATATATATATATATATATATATATATATATATATATATATATACATGTAATATATTCATTTATAAACCCATGACCCAAGGGATCATTGGACAGTTGGGAGTGTGTGACGACAGCCATAACAGGATGTGAAAATAGACTAAGCTAAAGCATTGCATAGGTAAACATTTATCTATGTCTTGTAAACAAGTCACAATCCTCCCGAGAGAAACAGTTGACCTATTGATCCCTACCGGAACCACCTGATTTCTGGATATAAGGCTGCATGATCATATTGTCTTTGTATTTGTAATAAACGCTGAGATAACTAATACTACGTTATCGACGTAAGCTTATTGTAAATCAGTTCTATTCATCTTTTCATACGGAATGGTCATCCGACCAAACCATCCATACTCCAATGATGGAGCTAACAATAAATTGTTTAAAGTTAACATAAACTTTGACTTATTATAAGAAGTAACCTACAAGTCTAATAATTCTATATCACATTGAAGAGACACGAGATGGAACCACGATATGTGCGTATAACATTCTCACACTAACAATTGGTGGCAGCGATTACAACTATAACAACCAGTAATTACAACTATATCAACCGGTGATTACAACTATAACTACCAGCAATTACAACTATAACAACCAATAATTACAACTATATCAACCAGTGATTACAACTATAACAACCAACGATAACAACTATACTGTAATAATTAATCAGTTACTAATGTTTAATCGTATCAGTTTTGATGTAGTTATATCTTTACCAAGGTAACAAATATTCTTAATCAGTTACTAATGAACAATAATATCTATTATAATATATCTGTATCTTTAACTAAGGTAACAACAATTCTTTAACAAGTTACCAATTCGTATGTACATGTTCATTTTTTTTTTGGTACCTCATAATCATTTGCTAGCAATATGCCATATATAGCATACATGGATCTGTATTTTCCATGCATATTTCTTTGTTTATGACTATATATGTTGAGTATGTATTATTTTTTACATATAACTTTTTTTGCATATTCATCCTTAATCATTTGTTTATGGCTATGACTAAAATATATATCCAGTCACACTCCTAGGAAACATATTTCTTTTAAATGTTCAATAACTGAAGGTAGCTGTCCGAGATAATGTATCATATTCATTTATAAACCCATGACCTAAAGGATCATTGGAGAGTTGGGAGTGTGTGACGACAGCCATAACAGGATGTGAACATAGACTAAGCTAAAGGATTGCATGTGTAAACATTTATTTATGTCTTGTAAACATGTCACAAGCCTCCCGTGAGAAACAGTTACCTATTGCCTACCAGAACCACCTGATTTCCGGATATAAGGCTGCATGATCATATTGTCTTTGTATTTGTAATAAACGCTGAGATAACTAATACTACGTTATCGACGCAAGCTTATTGTAAATCAGTTCTATTCATCTTTTCATACGGAATGGTCATCCGACCAAACCATCCATACTCCAATGATGGAGCTAACAATAAATTGTTTAAAGTTAACTTAAACTTTGACCTATAATAAGAAGTAACCTACAAGTCTAATAATTCTACATCACATTGAAGAGACACGAGATGGAACCACGATTTGTGCGTATAACATTCTCGCACTAACATATATATATATATATATATATATATATATATATATATATATATATATATATATATATATATATATATATATATATATATATATATATATATATATAAGGTTCATATGATCACATGTATAAATATATTTACATATATACAAATAGTATATGCGTGTATATACGTGTATATTTTTCTGTTTATTTTTTAAATAACCTGAATGTCCTCTTAACCTCTCAATGTCCTAACATATTTTGAATACGCTTATCACTACGAGTTGTCGTTTCTAGAGAGAAGTGAACTAAGATCCGTTTATAAGGTAGGATTTAAACTTATAATGGTAATGCCAAAGGGAAAATCTCCAATCAACAAGTTTCACCCCTTAATTTTTGGGAAGTCTCAAAGGATGAGACAAGACCAATTGGCTTTTTTATGGAAGATATCATCTTCATAAAAATTATCTTGTGATATAAGGACAGTTTAATATATTTAAGAAATCCCGTTCTCCCAATATGATTTTTCGATATGAAATATGATAGTTTGTTTTTTAAATTTGAAATAACCAACCGTTTCCTCATATTCAGGTCTCCTCCTAAAGAAAGTTTTATGACGTTTCTATGGACACCTTTATTACAACTAAGCAAAATTTTACTTAGTCAAAATCTTTTTAAATCTCACTAAAACCTTAAATCTCAATTTCATCGGCAGCGTTTCCAAAGTGAGGACATAAAATAAACCTTCTACACTATTCCTACCCGGGATTTTAAAGCCTTACTTCCGGTTTTACAGCTTTTACCGACATTTGTTGCAGAGAACCCTCTAGGATGTTATCCTTAAATCGCCGCACCACAATATTTATTCAATTTGCTTGTTTCGCAGAGCTGCTTTGTAAACGTTGGATGCAATATGTGTCCAAAGAAGGAATAATAAAGGCTTAAGGAATAAAGACTTATAATCCAGATGGAAAAATCTTTAACGGAGCCACTCCTCTATTTTGCTGAGCAGAGGATTCAAGATGGTTGCAAGTAAATAAGTATTATTAGTGGTCTTTTTCCTGTAAAATATCTTTGCTCACCGAGCTATATGTTTTCCTTCGGATTCTCTTCAATAAATCTAGAAATCTTTGTAAATATGAAAAATTTTGCAAACAATCAACAGCACTGATAAGATCACGCAATGCTTTAGTTCAAGACTTGGGCAGTTTGCTGAAAGATTCTGAAGTATTTAATCAGATCAAAGTGGAATATGTGTCCCTATTATAAAGAAAGTGGACTGAGAGTAGGGTATTGAATTGTTGTGGAAATTTTCTGCATAAAGTATATCTCTTCGTGTAAATAATCTATTATTTAATATTACAATGATTGAAGGTTGCAAAATATTCATTGATAATATATATATATATATATATATATATATATATATATATATATATATATATATATATATATATATATATATATATATATATATATATATATACATATATATGTATATATATATATATATATATATATATATATATATATATATATATGTGCGTGTGTGTGTGTATGTGTGTTTACAGTACATAGGTATATATACTATATGTATATATATATATATATATATATATATATATATACAGTATGTATGTGTATATATATATATATATATATATATATATATATATATATGTATATATATATATATATATATATATATATACATATATATATATAAATATATATATATATACATACACACACACACACATATATATATATATATATATATATATATATATATATATATATATATATATATATATATATAAATGTGTGTGTGTGTGTGTGTGTGTGTGTGTAATTTCATCGAGGTATTTGCGTTAGTAGTGGCATACAACTATCACTTCGAATATCTCTTGGGATACTAATTACTTTGATTGCTACTTACACTATAAATCAGTGTTCCTGAGTATCACTATGCAACTCTAGGCATAATGGCTGAGCATAACTTAAGCATTATCTAAATAGCAAAACGGAACGCCTTTGTTTTCTTTTTGCTTCTTATAATAGAAGCCCTACAAAATTAACTTCGTTGGAACACGCGCCAAAGTTAATGCATTTCTAATAAAATGTTGATCTTATATTTTATGCTGACGTCATCATCAATTCTTTCTATGTTATGTGAAAACGGGATACTTGAAATAGTTTTTATATTATCAAAAATGTTCGGTTATTATTTTAATGGTTTCGGGATAGGCTTATTTTCAGTTAAAAAGCAATATAGTATCGTAGAAAACCGGAAAAATCGCTTGTGAAAGTAGAATTAGTGTTACAATAAGAACAACACTGGCAATGATAATAATAATAAAAATAATAATAATAATAATAATTTTCTTAGAATTATCAAGAAATTTTATGTTTTCATACCTATGCTTTTTCAACGAGAAATTTTGTTTTTATACTTACGCTTTTTCAACGAGATAAAGAAAAAAAAGTACAACCTTAAAAAACATTTACTGCCAGGAGCAAGAGCTTTCAAGCCATTGAAAGAAAGACGAATAAGAAATAGAATTTTAAAATGTTTATATACTGTATATAAATACATTTCTCTTGTCAAGCTATATTTAAAGACAGTATCATCTAAAACAAGTCAAGAGCAGATTTGATGGTTCAGGAATTATACAGGGAGCCAGATCTGACAGCTAAGTAATTGAAAGCTATGCTCATGAGAATTTTAATCCTTTACCGCAAGAGGTCAGACAGGTATCATACGATTCAACGGGAAACAAAAAGGAGATGGTCTCTCTATCTCGAACACACGTTTTTTTTTATTTACTTTATTTAAACAATCTGAGTTTGTTGTTTCGTTGAATTGCCTAAGATCTAGACATTAGGCATAAAGCTATTTGTTTGCCTCAAATATATGTGCCTCGATATTCAGTGGAGAATTATTAACTCTGATTTATATTTAGAGAGATCTTCCTAATCGGGTAGTTGAATCAGTAGAACTTCAAAAGTTCAAACTTTCAGCGAATTTTTTATGCTCAGTGTCCTTTTATAGTTTTCATGTGAAATATCTGTTTTAATGTTGTTAAGGTTTTTAAAGTATTTTATTTTAATTGGTCATTACTTCTTGTATCGTTGAACTATTTCCTTATTTCCTTTCCTTACTGGACTATTTTTCCCTGTTGGAGCCCTTGGGCTTGTAGCATTTTGCTTTTCCAACTAGGGTTGTTGCTTAGGTAATAATAATAATAATAATAATAATAATAATATGGTTCTTTGCCAAACTGTAATTTAAGTTTTGATTTAACTATAATTGCAGTCTATAGATATTTAATGACGGTCTTGCTTGAAGCTAAAAAATGTGCAATATTTCACTCGAACAAATATGAGACAATTAACTGAGAAATTAATGTGAATAAATTTATCTCTCTCTCTCTCTCTCTCTCTCTCTCTCTCTCTCTCTCTCTCTCTCTCTCTCTCTCTCTCTCTCTCTCTCCCTACGAACAAATTTAAGACATTTAACTGAGAAATGAATGTGAGTGACATCTCTCTCTCTCTCTCTCTCTCTCTCTCTCTCTCTCTCTCTCTCTGACTATCGCACCCTAACCGCTAACCCACCCTATAGCAATTATCTGCTTTGCTTGAGCGTCAGTTAACGGCAGGGGGGATACAGTTTATAGGTGATGAAAAAAGAAAGAAAACAAAATAAGAGTAATAAAAAACGAGAGGGGCAAACAAAGGAGGGGTGCCTTTTTGTTTTAAAGTCACAGTTAAGTCTCTGACGACACGAAGATTCTATTCCCAAAACCATGAAGTCCAAAGGTCAAGAAACTATACGCAACGATTATTATATGTTAGGGTAATTGATGCCTGCGTTGCGAGGCATTATTCTAAATCATTTCTTGATAATATCAGTAATCGAAGAAATTAACTCATTAGTCCTCAGATGATTACACCGACTAAGAGACTTCAAAGACAACGTCTTTTAATGATAGCCGGCGATTACAATATTTCTGAGACACGATTAGTGTCTGATGCAACGAAGGAAAATATCCTATGAATAATTTACGCATTGTCTGTGCATTTGAACAAAACAAATCCAGCTCTGAACTCATAAAAACGGTGTAATTACGAAATTGCTGGATGAAAGAATTTGATAGAGAATTGTGTGGTCACACGATGATATTAGATGGCAAAAAACTCAATATGCCAATGTTTGTAGTGTTTTTTTTTTTTTAACTTTTGGAATGTAGATTACGCACATAAAAATTTGAGTGGTTGATTTGTGGAATGTGTTAAGTGCTTAAAAGTGTCAGTTGTAAGAAGGAAATACTTTATTCGAGTGAAAGGGTTTAATATTAGAAAAGATAATAATGGAAAAAATAGCTTGAATAGTAAATTATTGTCATCATCATTAATTGCTAAGCTGCAACCCTAGTTGGAAAAGCAGGATGCTATAAGCCCAGGGGCCCCAACAGGGAAAATAGCCATGTGAAGAAAGGAGACAAGGAAAAATAAAATATTTCAAGAACAGTAATAACATTAAAATAAATATTTCCTATATAAACTATAAAAACTTTCACAAAACAAGAGGAAGAGAAATTAGATAAAATAGTGTGCCCGAGTGTACCCTCAAGCAAGAGAACTCTAACTCAAGACAGTGGAAGACCATGGTACAGAGGCTATGGCACTACCCAGGACTAGAGAACAATGGTTTGATTTTGGAGTGCCTTTCTCCTAGAAGAGCTGCTTACCATAGCTAAAGAGTCTCTTCTACCCTTACCAAGAGTAAAGTAGCCACTGAACAATTATAGTGCAGTAGTTAACCCCATGATTGAGGAAGAATTGTTTGGTTATCTCAGTGTTGTCAAGTGTATGAGGCCAGACTATTCGGTGTATATGTAGGCAATAAATGGTAAATGGTTTTTGAATGAATAGCAGGGCTGTAATTTATCAAGAAAGACTTTTTACAAAAATATACGATATATTTTGAATTAGTGGAAAGGAATTGAATGAAAAAAGGCTTCATTGTGTAATTATCTTGAAGCCTTGAATCTAAAAGGGATTTAATTGTTAAGTTGTTAAAGCGTTGCATGCTAAATTTAAATAATTTTTAGTTAATGTTAAAGGTTTAGGATAAACAAAAATGTTGTTAGTATTTGGAAAGTTCTTAAGGTAAAATAACTTGGACTGGGAAATTTTCGAGAGAGGTTTATAATTGAAATATACAAACACTGACACCTGATATTGGTTCATGTCTCTAGCAATCAGGATTAACTTCTCTAGTGACACTATGAAATTAATATCCTCCAACGCTAGAATAGTTAACGTATCGGACAATAGTATTGGATTAATGTATCTGGAAATACTGCAGGATTAATATCACTGGAAAAACTATAAGATAAATTGCTCTTGCAACATTAGAGGATTAATTTATTTTGCAACATGAAATTATTATTAAGGGTCATGGTGGCCTATTGTAAACGTTCCTGACTCGTCAACTGCCTGACTGGTGTTCGAGTCCCGCTCAAGCTCGATATTTTGTTGTAGAATCTGCAAGCTCCCCATCCTTGTGAGCTCAACATAAGGGTTTGGAGGAAGCTTATAGGTTTACCTGCTGACTCATCATCAGTATCTAACCGGCCTTCCCTGATCAGGGTGGAGAGGGGTCTTTGGCACTAATCATTTGTATATAGTTGAGATCACAAGGGCATTTTCCCATGCCTCTGTCATTCATGATCACCCTCTATAGCTTTTTCAACACAATTGAATATGTTGCTTGCGATGTAATATGATTTATGTTGCCATTGGCAACTCAAATAGGGTAAACGATTCTGGCAGCATTACAGGATGAAGGTCTATGGCAACATTATAAGATGAAATTTTCTATTAATATTGGAGGATTGATGTCAATAATGTCTCTGGCATTTTATAAGTATAAGGTTTCTCGCTGCGTAGTAGGATTAATGTTTATTACACCACCGTAAGATTAATCTTTTGGGGGAAAACGATATGATTATGTTTAGCACCAATATGAGAATAATGTCTGTGGCAACGCTACAAGATCAGTGTCTCTAATAATACTATGATGAAAGCCTGTAGCAACACAAGGGGATTAATGTGTCTAGTAACACGATGGTAAAAGTCTATATCAACACAATGGCGTAATGTTTCTAGTAAAATCTAAAAGGAATGTTTCTATCTACACAAAAGTATTTGATGTAGGGCAAGGTTGTGTAAATGATGCCTCTGGCAACATTAGATGATTAATTTCTCCTACAACACTACGGGATTAATTTTTCTATGGCATCTGTGTAGGATTAATGCCCCTGGGAATACTATGAAACTGAAGTTCTTTTCAACACTATAGGTAATGCTATAGGATTCACGTGTGGCTATACGGTAGTATTAATGTTCCTGGTAGTATCCTATAATAGGATTGATGCCTCCAGCAACAATATGTTTGAGTTCCACCTTTATGGTATTACGAATTCAATGTTAATATTAACAGCAATGAATTTAGGAATCATAGGTACATCTGGATACAGGGATTCATGGTACACCTCGCTCTGAAGAAGTTCACTCAGCCAAAACCTTACTGCGCAGTGATTTCCTGTGTTTATAGATCAGCCCACCACCTTTGCTATTTCTTCTTACACTTTTTGTTTGGTTGCTCGACACAAGGTAAGGGTGTACCAGGGAGCCCTGTGTCCAACTGTACAATCTGAGTTGTGACTCATATAAACAAACTATATTGACATCAGTTACGAATGTTTGACTCATCCTATATTGTTGCCAGATGCAAATATACCACTTATGGATAGATAGTAAAATAAAACATGACCGAAATTTCTAATTCTAATGTTATTTTGATCACACACACACGTGCACACACAAATTTATATATATACATATATATATATATATATATATATATATATATATATATATATATATATATATATATATATATATATATATATATATATATATATATATATATATATATATATATATATAGCAGAAAGGCGAAGGAAAGCAGATACTTCAGCATTTGGACAGTTTATTGGCTAAGCTTTCGGGAACAACATTTCCCATCATCGGAGCTAAAAAAGGAATGTAAAACACATATCAATAGACATTACGTTAGTCAATTTTGAATGGTCGATGGTATGGCAATGGGTTCTCCCTTGGGCCCTACCTTTGCAAATATATTTATGTGCCACCTAGAAAAGTTGTTCATTGATCAGTGCCCTGTGTCCTTTAAACCCCTATTTTATAGACGTTATGTTGATGATACATTTGTTCTTTTTAAAGATAGACATCATGCCAC
>NC_090736.1:35035310-35052810 GCF_036898095.1 Palaemon carinicauda
AGCTAAATCTCTATTAAGGGATTCACCAACCCTAGATCTACATTCAGGGGATGGAATTGATGCATAGAGAGTAGCATCATCTGCATATGCAACAAGCTTGTTTTCTAGGCCAAACCACATGTCATGTGTATATAGTATGAAAAGTAATGGGCCAAGAACACTACCCTGTGGAACACTGGATATCACATTCCTATAATCACTATGGTGCCCATCAACAACAACTCTTTGAGATCTATTACTTAAAAAATCAATAATAATACTAAGAAACGACCCTCCCACTCCCAACTGTTTCAGTTTGAAAACAAGGGCCTCATGATTAACACGGTCAAAGGCAGCACTAAAATCAAGGCCAATCATACGAACTTCCCGACCATAATCAAGGGATTTCTGTACAGCATTGGAGACTGTGAGAAGGGCATCACATGCTCCAAGGCCTTTACGAAAACCAAATTGCAGACTAGGGAGTAGATGATTACCTTCAGCAAACCTATTAAGACGTTTTGCCAGAAGACGTTCAAAAACTTTAGATAATATGGGAGTTATGGAAATTGGACGGTAATCAGTGGGATTTGAGCTACCACAAACACATTTACATAGAGGAGTAACATTACCAATTCTCCAACTATTGCTAAAAGCTCCTCTTCTTGCTAACTTGCGCAAAATAACAGATAACTTTGGAGCTAAGAAATCTGCTGTCTTTATAAAAAACAAAGGAAAAATACCATTTGGGTCTACACCTCCATAAGCATCAAGGTCCACCAACAGACCTTTAATATCACGAGATCGAAAAGCTAAACTAGGTAGTTTAGCCTCAGGAAAACAGGAATGAGGAAGTTCAAGTTTTTCATTACTCTGTTTACTGTCAAAAACATCAGCCAAAAGGGTTGCCTTTTCCTTTGGACAGTGAGTGACTGAGCCATCTGGTTTAAGTAAAGGAGGAACTGTTGCATCTACACCAAAGAGTGCAGATTTAAGGGTACACCACCATTGATGTTCCTGAGTTGTACCAGAAAGTTTTTCTTTTATGGTTAAATTGTACTCCTTTTCAGTTGAGGCATAAACTCTCTGAGCAAAAGCTCGAAGCTGAGTATAGTTGTTCCAGGTCAAATCTGATCTGTTACCCTTCCAAAGATGATATGCCTCCTGTTTTTCCAAATAAGCACGTCTACAATCATCATTGAACCACGGTTTGTCCTTCACTCGGTACCTCAGCACACGAGAAGGGATACGCCTATCAATTATGTTGACTAGATTCTCATTCAAAGGGACAACAGGATCTACTCTATTATATAATTGTGACCAATTCAAGCACAAAAGATCATGTAAAATCCCATTCCAGTCTGCTTGGGATTTCATATAAATTTTACAAGAATATGATATATCAGGGACAGGCTGCTCAGTCTTCACTAATAATGAAATCAAGGCATGATCAGATGTCCCGACTGGAGAACCAACCTTACTATAGTCTGTCTAGAATGTCATAAAACATCGAGTAGGTTTGCGGCGATGCCAAACTTCCTCAAGACTTTTAATCTGACTCAAGCTAATCCCAGCATCCTTCCATTCCGGGTCCTTTAATACGGTCGTAAAATTTCCTTTTTAATCCCATAATCTGGATCTTTCCAGTCACACAAAAGCTGAATGGTTGTTTTGGATTAAGTTTACCTTGTGTTTCGAAAACAGCTCATAAAGTTGATTGCTTTGTTTATTTTAAAAACATTCATGTAAAAAAATTTTTTTTAGGGAGAGTTCGAGCACCATATCACAGTATTTCTAAAACTTTGAAGAGATCCATCTGAGATGAAAATAAGAATTTTTACGTTCTGTACCCTACGATCAATCTAGTTCAGTACAATACTGGAATCTTAATGTACTAAATGTTTTCGAGCTTTTTTACTCATAAAGCTTTAACTTTTATTCTTTATATAATTTGAATTCTGATTGAATCAGTTTATATTTGAACATTATCAAATGTGTAGTCAGGTTCTTGAAGATATCTGTAGCCTGGCATCGTCATCTCTCTCTCTCTCTCTCTCTCTCTCTCTCTCTCTCTCTCTCTCTCTCTCTCTCTCTCTCTCTCTCTCTCTCTCTCTCTCTCTCTTTTACCATATTTGTTGTAGAATTGATGAATGTGCCAAACATCAAATATTTCATAAAATAATACTTTTCTCCATTAAAACAATTTCTTGGATTTTAGGATAATGAAACGATAGAATTAATAGACATTTTCTTTAAAACAAGGCACTGTTTTAGTATAAAAATAAATTTGTCTTGGTTAACAGGAAGTAAATTCTCATATGAGGATGAAACCTCTAACATTGAAACAAGGAGTAAAACAAATGTATGCAGTGAAATCAATAAAGATTTCTCCCATAAAATAAATTGTTTACAAAAATATGTGTTGTTTACCGTCACAGGATAAAACTAAACAACAAAATAAAACAGAAGTTTTCATTAAATTAAATCAAGATAATCCTCCAGTGTTTTTCAGCATTAATGTGTTATATACTAATCTTCATCAGATGAAGTTACTTCTATAACAAATGAATCAACAAACTGATTCAAAGCAACATCATTCTCCGTGTCTTTTATAATGATGTCTTCAACATGATTAACGGCATTTTTCCAATTTTCTGCTATCACGCATGACAGTGCCACTTGCAGCAAAGATGTTAGATCTGCCATTTTAAATGTATTCCTTTTGGCTACATAATCTTTAACCTGCGCCCAAATGAGTTCAATTGTACTATAATGGCAGTGATAAGGTGGCAGCCTTACGACCCTGTGACCATTTTCCAAAGCAATTTTGTCGATGACATATTTTGGAGCATTTCCATGTTTCACTGCTTTCACCATTTCAAGCAATTCACACTTCGTCAGATATTCTGGAGGATTTTCATATTTATTTCTTAACCAGTCTTGGATCGCTCCCTTTGTGCTTGCCATGGTAGGAGGTTTGTCACTTTGCACTGAATGGTATGATGCGTTGTCCATAATTATGACGGACTGTTGTGGTATATTGGGTATGAGCTGCTCTCGAAACCATTTTTCGAATACAATGTGATTCATTTGGTGGTGATAGTCACCGTCGTTCTTTGCTTGGAATACCAACTGTGCATTTGGCACGAATCCTTGCTCAGATCCAGAATGCAAAATGATAATTCTACTCCCTTTCCCGCTTGGTGGGTTTATTCCAGTTGCTCCTGTCGAACTTTCATCCATCCAAAACTTGGTGACTGTATAATTCTGATTAATCCAGGTTTTATCCAGAAATATAAGACTTTTTCCAGTACCCCTAATATTTTTCATTTCACTTAGGAACTTGGTCCTGGCACTTGCAATATCACTTCTCTCCAGTAGAAATTTCCGCCCGTTAACTCTTCCGTATTTAAATCCAATTTCTTTAAGTATCTTACGTAAAGATTCTCTGCATCCACTAAATCCAATATTTTCTTTGATTTCAAGTAGAATGCTATCCAGCGTTGGAATTTCCTTTCTGACATAATAACCGAGAACTGTCCTTCGTAAAACGTGCTGATCAAATCCATCGATGTTGGTTACAGTTGGTGGTCTTTTCCTTTTCTTTACGTTAAAAACGGGAGCTTCATTTTCTTCTAAGCTGTCTTTTCCTTCCTTACAAATGCGATATATCGTACTTCTGCACTGCTTAGTTGCATCCATCGTACGTTGTACTGCCTTGTCAAAGCCATGCATAACAATTTTGTCTTCTTTCTCCCTTTTGAAGTACTCGTGGACATTGAATATGACTTCTCGCGTCTGAGCACTTAATTGCTGTCGTGGGGAGCCTTCCATCTTAAACCGTCACGCTTGGGTATCAGAACCAAAGTGATAAGCTACTTAACCTTCCTGACCTGAGACAGAGAGAGATGTGGCAAAGTGTATGCAAAATCTACACTGTTTTTTTCGCCTTAAGTGAGATTTAATGAATGAAATTGACGCAAAGCGGCAATGTCGGAAAACTACTCTATGTTTCATGACATTCTGGACAGGGGAGTCAGTGTATACGAGGTCCAAGCAATTACCAGACCTGTGAGTAGCTTCATTTATGATTTGCTCACAGCCTGATTCAGAGGCAAAGTCTAAAGCTCTTAAGCCATGGCGATCGGTAGGAGAGATAGAACTTAACCTCTCCCTATGGTGAGCATTAAAATCACCAACAAAGACAAAAGAAGCCTTTCTATCATCTTCTTGTATCTTAGCCATAATGGTAAGAAGACAATCGAAGATAGAATCATCTATGTCTGGATTCCGGTAGATCGAACACAAATAAAAGTTGTTATGCCTGCCACAAACTTTTATTACCTGAATCTCATGACATCCACATTGATAGCAGGACTTATGAGAAGCAGGGTACTCGGTCCTAATATACACCGCCATTCCCCTGGCCCTAAGGATGGCATCACGTTTCAACATTATTGGCTTCTTAAAACCAGTTATAAGGAGCTCAGATGAGTGCCTCATATTAGAAACCAAAGTTTCTGAGCACAAAAGGATATCATACTGTCTGGACGCAACTGTAAGGTCTTGGATATTTGCATGAAGACCACGAATATTGCAATACAGAAGACGACATTGACGAAAACTAGGACGTACTGGTCCCGGATTTCACTGAATGTCTCCAGACAGCATAAGAATTAATAGAAATAAAAAAGACACATCATACTTAAAAACTAGATTAACCAGAATTATAACAAAAACAATACGTACAGAATTATAAACAAAGTGATTGATGATACCCATAGACTATAGTAAAAAGTCGAAAAAACTGGTCAACATGGAGGAGCCGATACACCATGCAAGGCTAAATACCCTCCAGGATAGCTACTTCAACTAAAGGGAGGACAGTAAGGATGGTTTTGAGAAGGAAAATAATCAGAAAAAGAAAAAGACAACCTCTTGATAAACCACCAGGCATCCATGGCCCTTCTATTAAGCCTGCCTAACACACCATTTAAAAAAAAAACAAGAGGAAGAAAAAAAAAAGAAAAAAAAGAAATAAGATAGAATAGTGTGCCTGAGTGTACCCTCAAGCAAGAAAACTTCAACCCAAGACAGTGGAAGACCATGGTACAGAGGCTATGGCACTACCCAAGACAAGAGAACAGTGGTTTAATTTTGGAGTGTCCTTCTCCTAGAAGATCTGCTTACCACAACTAAAGAGTCTCTTCTACCCTTACCAAGAGGAAAGTACACTGAACAAATTGCAGTACAGTAATTAACCCCTTGGATGAAGAAATGTTAAGTATCTCATTGTTGTCAGGTGTATAAGGAAAGACGAGAATATGTAAAGAATAGGCGAAACTATTCTGTGTAAGTGTAGGCAAAAAAAAAAATAAGCCGTGACCAGAAAGAGGGATCCAATGCATTACTCTCTGGCCAGTCAAAGGATCCAATACCTCTATAGTGGTAGTATCTCAACGGGCGGCTGGTGCCCTGGCCAACCTACTACCTATGTATATATATATATATATATATATATATATATATATATATATATATATATATATATATATATATATATATATACATATATATATATATATATATGTATATATATATATATATATATATATATATATATATATATATATATATATATATATATATATATATATATATAGGTATATATGTGTGTATATGTGCATACAGATAACTTGATGGATAGATATCTGTATTGATATATACTCTACGTACAATGGTATCACTGCATCACTGGCATGTCATATTCCCATTCTCATTCAAAAGCTCTTCATATCTGGTATCTAATTCCGTTTGGAAAACAACGGCCGGATATAGGAAGCAATCTAGAACTATTTAAAAATTCCATCGTTTAATTAGAATCTCGAAACTTATTGAACGCACAACTCAGGGATGAAAGTTGGATGCTGTCACCTACAGTCAATGAAAAAATAACTAGTTTTCCTCACTGATATTAATTTTGAGCGAATGTGATTTTTTTTTTCATATTTATCTTAAAAAACACGTTATATTTCCAGTTACTTTTGTTCTGTTTCAAATTTTTTTATATAGTTTTAAATATTCTGGATATTAAGGTTATTGTATAATTTAAATGATTCCAGACGGTTTCGTTTCTACTCTAATGCAGGACAAAGGCCTCATATATGTTTTTATTCACGTCTTGGGGTGGTTTTAACATTTCATCACCACGCTGGCCATTGCAGATTGGTGATGGTAGGTGACTTTTTTCTGGTCGCTCATATCAAACCAACCTAGTATGGGTGACCCTGACTTGAATAGCTTTGCTGTTCATGGCGATACACAAATTCTTTCACCCAGCAAGGGATATATATATATATATATATATATATATATATATATATATATATATATATATATATATATATATATATATATATATATATATATATATATATATATATATATATATATATATATTGCTTTGTATCATATCTAAGACACGCTCTCACATAGAACAAACAAAAACGTACATGCATGCCCTCATAGCTTATCAAGTAATAATAATAATAATAATAATAATAATAATAATAATAATAATAATAATAATAATAATAATAATAATAATAATAATAATAATAATAATAATAATAATAATAATAATATCCAAGATCAGTATCAAAACCAAGATATTTCTTCATTTACGCGTTCGTCCGATCATTTACCCGTCAATGGCCATTAATGAATAGCTTATCAGCATCAAATGGGTTACCGAAAGAACGTTGCAATATCTCCAGCCTCTGTCCCGCTAGTTGACAGATATCAGGGCAGAGTGAATCAGCAGCATCTTGGACTCCTCCTACGGGAAATTCAATGTTAGCGAAGTCGTCATGATTACAAGACTTTCTTGTTCATTCTTTTATTCAGACTTTCTTGTTCATTCTTTTATTCATTTATTTTTTTTTTCTTTTTAATGTAAGATGTCTAAATGGCAGCTCGCCCTTTCTGCTGTTTATGTAACACCTTGCTCTTTTTGTTTTCTTATAGCAGTTTGATATTTCAAAACAGTGACTTTGGCAATTAATTGCTTTGAAGAACTTGTGCTTCTGCGTTATTACATGAACCGGAAAACATGAAAGAATTGCAGTTTTAAACCATTATTGTACAAAGTTTTAATCGTATGTTGTGAGTTAAAGAAAGAAAGACAAAAAAACTAGCAGAGATCAAACATTTTTAGGACGTTCTACGTCTTGAATTTTAGAAATAAAAGTAAGAGTTGTCAAAAATATTTAAATATTTTGTTTTCAAAATGAAAAAAATATACTGAATAGTCTGAAATCCAGATTTGAGTTTGAAGAGAAGTTAATGAAAAACGTCAAGAACTATTGTAATCTCAAATCATGTGTTTATGAATTTACTTTCTCGATAGAAAATATATTTTTCTCTCTAAACTAAAATAAAAGGTTGAAGATTAGGCTATTTCAAAAATGAACGATTAAATAAAGATGAGTGATTGGAAAAAATGCTGTAAAGATTATAAAAAAAAATATATGCATCTGTTTATAGGAAAATAAATTGGAATTGAATATTAATAAACCATTGATGTTCTGAGAAGAATGTTGTGTAGAATAGATAAATTATGGCATCAGTCTTCACATTAAAGCAATTTTGTAAAGATATTGTTCTTTAGAATTAGAAATACTTTTTGAAAACCCAAACACCTTCAGTGCAAGTCGTTATAGTGCCTGCCTGTCTGAACACAAAGATTAATTTTCTGAAGATTTCAGTTAAAATTCAGCATTCACGAAATAATTCTAAACATTGCTGTCCTCCAGTCCGGCTCTGCTATCAGTTCAAATGTAAAAAATGGCTGATCTTGAATCATTATTAATATCATCATGATTATTATTATTATTATTATTATTATTATTATTATTATTTTTTTTTTTTTTTTTTTTTTTACTTGCTAAGCTACAATCATTGTTGGAAAAGGAGGATACTATAAGCCCAAGGGCTCCAACAGAGAAAATAGCCCAGTGAGGAAAGGAAACAAGGAAAAAAGAATATTTTTATAACAGCAACAACACCTAAACAAATATTTCCTATACAAACTATGAAAATTTTAGCCAAACAAGAGGAAGAGAAATTAGATAGAATAGTGTGCCAGAGTGTACCCTCAAGCAAGAGAATTCTAACCCAAGACAGTGGGAGACCATGGTACAGAGGCTATGGCACCACCAAAAACTAGAGAACAATGTTTTGGTTTTGGGGTGTCTTTCTATCTTGCGTGGCAAACTGTAGATAGTGTGGAATGATCGTTGCAACGTTCTCTCCTACTATTTTAATGTCCTTACTGCTCTCAAAGTATTTTATTTCAATTGCTCATTACTTTTATTGTAGTTTATTTATTTCCTTATTTCCTTTTTTCACTGAGCTATTTTTCCCTGTTGGAGACCTTGGGTTTATAGCATTCTGGTTTTTCAACTAGGGTTGTAGCTTAGTTAATAATAATAATAGTAATAATAATAATAAAGGCTTGTAAAGTTTAAATTGATGATGAAATCAGTGGAAAAGTGGTTATAACGATAATAATACAAATAATCTAATCCTTCAATTAAATGAAACACACACACATCTGTGCATGTACTGTACGTCAGTTTATATGGGCGGAGCACCATCGAATGCATAAACCCACAAATAGTATTTTTTAACAAGAGTTCTCTTGTGATTATTAGGCATTAAAGAGCATAGAACTTTTATTTCTTTTTTTTTTCTATGATTTGAACACTTGCGCATCCATGATAGATCATAGTTTTATTCTCCATATATTTCATGAAAATAATAAAATGGTAATTATCATTTTGATTTATGATCTTTTCACTGGAAGTTTAACGTAATGAAAGCATTGCCTTTTATTGGAACGAGATCATTAAATGTATGATTTTAGGGGTTTTGTTTTTAAACGATTTTTACAATAGGAATCGTTTTTCGTGATACACACGTATTGCAACTCAACAGAGAAAATAATCAGACTTCATACTTACGTAAATAACAATAAACCTTTGATTTTAAAAGAGGACCATAATAAATCTTACCAACTATAATATAGACACGTGTCGATTATTATTATTACGATGATGATAATGATGATGGTGAATATTATTATATAGACACGTGTCGATTATTATTATTATAATTATTGTTATTATTATTATTATTATTATTATTATTATTATTATTATTATTATTATTATTATTATTATTATTATTATTATTATTATTATTATTGAAAAAGAAATAATAATAAAAACTCTCAAATTAGATAATCATAATTGACATATTAAATATAATCCTTATATGAAAGAATACAAATGAGGTACAAGTTGAAATTCGTAGCGACGCCAGATATTTTGGGCTCAGGCCTCATAAGGCAGACTGGTTATTAACTCCGGCACTGTTAAATACTTTCAGGGTTGTGCTGGCCAATCTAGTAACGTCCCTGACTGGTGAGAACTAGATTGGGGTTCGAGTCCCGCTCAAACTCGTTAGTTCCTTTGGTCGCTGCAATCTCAGCATCCTTGTGAGCTAAGGATGAGGGGTTTGGGGGAGCCTGTAGTTCTATCTGCCGAGTCATCAGCAGCCATTGCCTGGCCCTCCTTGGTTCTAGCTTTAGTGGAGGGGCTTGGGCGCTGACCACATGCGTATATGGTCTGTCTCTAGGACATTGTCCTGCAGATCAGGGTAATGTCACTGTCCCTTGCCTCTACCATTCATGAGTGGCCTTTAAACGTTTATAGCCTTCATCTTTAATTAACATGGAATTTCTCTTAATACAGATGTTGGCAAAAAAAGTTAATAGTCGAGAAAATAGGTTCCCTTGCGAGTTGGGTGTATAGTTAAAGTGTATGTTAGTCGTTTGAAGGTAATAAGCATATTTGAATGTTTTTAAAAGTAGTATGTTTTCATTTAGGTTATGATACAAGTGACATGTCATTTGAAGAGTGTATACGTGGCATAATAATAATAATAATAATAATAATAATAATAATAATAATAATAATAATAATAATAATAATTAACGAAAACAGTTACGCCCCAGCAAAGGGAGTACACAAAAACCCCTCATCTTGAATAGATTTTTAAAAAATTAATTTTTCCAGCAATGATAAATTCTATACCTCTCAAGAGCTATTGTCCGTTCGCCCGGGGGAATTTAAGTGTGAATTAGGTTTTGTCTCCCCTGTTTATGTATGCTGGCCTTGTTGTTCTTCTCACCAAAAACATCCCATTTCCATCGACAAGCGAGAGAGATGTTTCCTAATAGCTCTCCCCTGGGTTGGGACTAGAACTAGTGAGAAGTGTCCATAATTAGCTTCTCTAATTATTTGACAACTGGCTTTGATGTATGAATTCAGTAATGCCATATCCCCTTCTATTTTTTTTTTCTTTTTTTAGTATTGTTACATTTGGGTGATATAATGTAATGAACAATTTACACTGGTTGTTATATGGTAGTTATATGATTTTTATAATTTATGTCTTTACGATTAATCATTAAAGCATTATTTTCTTAGGTGTTTCAGCTTCTCAATGTTAAAATCTTTTTGAAGAAAATTCTTGCCTGTTTCTATGCCCCAAAAACGTTAGTTTGTTTTTTACACATTTTCTTGTGGGCATATTGTTACATAGGTACCCAAAGTTATCGTTTTTATGAATGATTTTTGTTTTATATTTGGAAAGACATTAATAGAGGGATTTGTATTCTGTATTCCATACACTATATATTTTTCCAAATTTTCTTAGTTTCCTTTCTTGCATTTTTTCTAAACGTGTTTCAAGTTTTAATGAAGGAAACGTATTTCCAAGACGTATTAATTACATTACGTGGAGAAATGTATTTATGCCATCCCTTCTTCTTAAATGTTGCGTCTTCATTCTACAGTATATGTTATCCATTAATTTTCTATGTCACATATTTATCCTTGATGGTTCTTGTTCATCCTTTTTACCTCTTTATTCTGTCTGTTCTGCATCCTTGCTTGCCTCTTTATTACCTATGACAACGAAGTTGGAAGGAGGTTATGTTTTACCCCTGGTTTGTGTGGTTGTTTGTTTGTGAACAGCTTCCTGGCCACAATTTTAGTCTTAGAGTAATGATACTGGCAGGGATTAACTGTTATGTAAAAAGCTGGAAATGATTAAATTTTGGAAAGTCAAGGTCAAAGATCAAGGTCACGGTCAAGCAAAGTGTCCAATTCACGTAATCAGTCATAAGTTTGGACATCGTTGTCACAGAGACTACGAAATTGGTTCATATGTTAGTGTATGAAAATTGACACCAATTAAAACATGTTAAGGTCAAAGGTGAAGGTCAAGGTCGAGCTAAAGAACGAGATATAAGCAGCCGCTGTGGAGATCTGCGCTGTACTGAGTGCCCCTCTAGCTCTGTCTGTAACTATTTTTCATCCCTTATTACCTTTTATTGTGTTTGTAACTACTTAATCCCATATAATCTCTTATCCTATATGTAACTTCTTAATCCTATTTTACTCTTATCATGTCTGCTACTTTTTCATCCTTTTTTACCTCTTTATCTTGTCTGGCCATTTCTTGATCTTGTATGATATTTCTTTATCTTATATACTATGCAGCCATATGGTCATGAATAGTCTCTCTCTCTCTCTCTCTCTCTCTCTCTCTCTCTCTCTCTTTTCTCAATATTTGCATACTTAATATATATATATATATATATATATATATATATATATATATATATATATATATATATATATATATATATATATATATATATATATATATATATATATATATATATATATATATATAGATAGATATATACATATATATATATATATATATATATATATATATATATGTATATATATATATATATGTATGTATATAGCTACATATAATTTCATATATATATATATATATATATATATATATATATATATATATATATATATATATATATATATATATATATATATATAATTATATATATATATATATATATATATATATATATATATGTATGTATGTATATAGCTACATATAATTTCATATATATATATATATAATTATATATATATATATATATATATATATATATATATATATATATATATATATATATACAATGTATATTTATATATTTGAATAAATATACATAGTTATTTGTATATAATTAAATTATCTTAAGTATATCCGTCAACGTTGTGATGATAATATCATATTCACATGACAACCAGGCTCCCTAATCTCCAGACTTATTATATTTTTTACCGGACGAAGCTCAAAGTTGTATAATCCTGGATCATTACCAAGTAGTTGGGGTCAAGGATAATTATTCTCGATCCACGTTCATACAATTTATCCAGAACGCCTCTTCCATCGCGTAGAAGATAAATAAGAAGGAAATAGTATAATTTATTTCTTAGATTTCCGGTACCTGTGTAATCCAACTTCCTCGCATCTCTTGATTCCTTTAAGCTTCATCAATCGTTGCTGTCGCATGGTATGTTGATTTCATGTATTAACTTTAGTGTCGCGGGATTAAGCTTTTAATCGAGATGGCTGGGATGCTTGGCGTGGGCTCTTTCGGAGATTGGATGCTGATGCCAAGTGTCGTCTGATATCATTTTCGTTAACTCAAGCTTGCTTTGAGACACCATCGCAATTAAATCTCTCTCTCTCTCTCTCTCTCTCTCTCTCTCTCTCTCTCTCTCTCTCTCTCTCTCTCTCTCTCTCTCTCTCATATGTATCAATATAACACCTTTTCCTACGTTAAACTTTCCTTTATCTGTGCATAATTTTAATTCTCTCAAGACTTTCGGGCGCACGGAAAATTAAATTAACACATGTTTAGGAGACCATAATACAGAGGCTGTGGCTCCATCCAACACCATAGACCATTGGTTTGCTTTCAGAGTCTCCTTCTTTCTGAGAGTTGTTTACCATTGCCATAGTATAGTTATACCCTTACCAAATAGCCACTGAACTATAACATCTAATCACTTAAATGATAATGTAAGTTGCATTATGCTTAGTACTTACAGATGTGTTGGGAAAGAAGATTTTAGATCGATTAGGTCAGAGATCTCAGTAGGAGAAAGAAATCCACCTAAAGAGGGATTCAACATGGAATTGTCTGTTCTCTCATTAAAAAGTCATATAACTCTGATTTAGTAGCATCTGAACGAGTGCCTGGTGTTTTAACAACTTACTACATGTATCAGGAGTCGTATCTCGGGTTATGGGTAACTTTAAATACGAGCATATAAATTCGAATTGGGTTGCGAGTATTGCATCGGTCTGTGAGCAAATGTTTTACACCGTATAAATATTGTAAGTAACCAAGTACCAACGAGACCATCACGTGATGTGCAGAAATCTGTCACCAGTTCGCCGTGTGCCACCCACGCAGTGTTTCGGCAGTTCTTAGGTGATTTTACCCCATTTTTCCTTGAATTAGCACGCCACTCCCCATCCTGCTTACGCAGAGCATCAGACTCTTCCACTCTAAGAGCAGCACTTGCAGAAGCTTCATCTCATTGGAGCATCTTTGAGAGTATTCTTTGTTGAGTTTTGACCTCGTGTTCGTTGTTAAGTTGTGATCACAATTGTTCATCATAAAGAAATTTTGTGCTATACTGTAAAGTTAATAGTATCGGGGTAATGGCCCCAAAGGGATTAAGAAGGAGATGATTACTGTAGAAACGAAATAGGAAATAAGTGCAAAGCATGAAAAAGGTTGGCTTGTGACTGACCTAGTTAAAGTCTGCAATCATACAATATCCAAAATTTGAACATTTCTAAAGTAGAGAGATATCAAAGCAATTGATTTTGTGTTAGGGGTGCTAAAATTGATGAAACAACCACCATATATTCTTGATAGCGTTGAAAAGTTGCTTCTTATCTTGACTAATGAGAATCAGTTAGCAGGAGATATGATTAACAAAAACATTATTTGTGATAAAGCATAGGTATTGCATGCGATCCTTTTTGAAAAAAAGAAACGAAACATTCAATGCGAGGCAGGGCTGGTGGGAAAATTTTAAGAGAAGAACTGGCATCCATAGTATTGTGCTACATAGTGAGCCTGTGAGTTCTAATGTCAATGCAAATGAGGCTTTAGTTTCCAATTTTAAAAGCCTCCTGGATTCTGAGTCTTACATACTGCAACATGCTTTAAAATGTGAGGAGACCAGTCTTTATGAGAAGACGCCCTTGACGACATTCATAACAATAGTAGTAAAAGCCAATTCCCGGCACATGCCTATGAAAGAACGTTGAACCCTGCTGTTATGAAGGAGTTTAAATTTATCATGATTAAGTTTCTGTCTAACAACACCACTCCAGTATTCCAATACATAGATAATTAGGGGACCTAGAGCTTCAAAAAACATTATAAAAAGGAATTGTTCCGGCGATGCTCCAAGGTCATCGAAGGGACCATTACTTTCCGAGAGTTTTGAAAAAAAAAAGATTTCCATATTGTCTACTACCTCAAAACCATTGACAATGCCTAGGAAAGGGTCGCCAACAGAACCCTTAATCATACTTGGAAGAAACTGTGGCCTGAATGCATTCTTTAATTAAATTTTGGCGGAGTCAGTCCCATGCTGGGGGCAGATGATGATGAAACTTTGTCATTGGGGAAGACAAATGGGATTGGAGGTGGCCAAAAATGATATCAATGACCTTCTTGAGGAACACTGCGGTCAACTGATGACCGAGAGCTGTTGGAGTTTCATACGGTGCAGCATAAGGAGAATGTGGGGTTATTTCATCTACTGAGAAGGTGGAACAGAGCAACAAACCTCTCGCTTCAAAGTAAAATATGGAATGTTTAAAATGTGGGAAACCCTGCAAAATTTTGCAGACACATATCACCCAAATTAGGTTTTGGCCGGGCAAGTAGCAAAGCTACTCACCGACAGTGCAGTGTCTCATTTGCATGCTATTTTAAATGAAAGGCAAAAGTAGTTGTCTCTACAATGTAAGAGGGCAAAAAAAAAGACGACCCAATGTCCTTAGCCATTTAGGCCTGGGTCTTTCAACTCTTCTAGTGCCTTGTGTAGCCAGCTTAACGTTTGGTGAACTAATCTCTCTTGGGGAGTGCGAAGAGCATGCCCAAACCATCTCTATCTGTCCCTCATCATGGTCTCATCAACATATGGCACGCGAGTAATCTCTCTTATAGTTTCATTTCAAATCCAGTCCTGCCATTTAACTCCCAATATCCTTCTGAGGGTTTTGTTCTCAAATCTACTAAATCTCTTTTAGATTGCTTCATTGGCATACCATGACTCATGTCAATAGAGCAACACTGGTCACACTAAACTGATATACTGTCTGATTTTTATATATAATTTCAGGCGATTTGATTTCCAAATTTTACTTAACCTATATATTGTCTGATTTGTTTTGTTCAATCTTTTACTAAACTCTAATTCTAAAGTTCCTGTATTGGAGATCATATGTTCCTAAATATTTGAATGATTCTACCTCAGCAATCCTTTCTCCTTCCAGTGATATTTCATCTTCCATTGCATACTCCGTTTTCATCATCTCTGTCATTTTTTTTATTTATCTTCAGCCTAACCTCGTGTAATATTTCATGCATTCTGGTAAGTAAGCATTGCAAATCCTGTGGTGTTCTGCTAACAAGGACAGCATCATCAGCATACTCTAGGTCTGCTAAATTCCTATCACCAATTCAGTTCAATACTTCTCTACCATCTCTGACTGTTCTATGCATTACAAAATCCATGAGGATAATAAGCAATATAGGTAACAACACATTCCCTTGGAGTACTCCGCTGTTCACTAGAAATTTATTTAATAGAACTCCAATAACATTAACTTTGCACTTGCTATGCTCATGAACTGGCTTAATGAAATTCACATAAATAATAGGAATTCCATAATAACGCAGGACTCTCCACAAAATTGGCCGGTGTACTATATCAAAGGCTTTTCCATAGTCCAAAAATTTCATCAAAAGAGGATTTCTATATTCTACGCATTGGTGTACAATATGTCTCAAAATGAAAATTTGGTCCGTGCAACTTCTACATTTTTCAAATCCTGCTTGTTCATTTCTCAGCTTTTCATCAATATTACTCTCCAATCTCTTTAAAATAAGCATATTATGTATCTTCATAACAACTGACGTAAGTGTTATGCCTCTAATTATTACTATCAATCAGGTCTCCTTTATATATTTTTTTTTTGCTATGATCACCAACACTCTTAACTCCCATTCATCAGGTATTCGCCTCTACACACACACACACAAGCACACACACACACACACACACACACACATATATATATATATATATATATATATATATATATATATATATATATATATATATATATATATATATATATATATTATAGTAGGTTAGCCCGGGCACCAGCCACCCGTTAAGATACTACCGCTAGAGAGTTTTGGGGTCCTTTGACTGGCCAGTCAGTACTACATTGGATCTTTCTCTCTAGTTACGGTTCTTTACCTTTGCCTATATATATACATACGTTTACTGTGGATACGGATTCTATTCTTAAACTTTTAAAATTGTGCATAGAAGGTTGTAGGTTTACTTTTAATGGTGAATTCTTCGAACAGAAATTTGGTATGGCAATGGGCAATCCTCTCTCTCCTTTGTTAAGCAATATTTACATGGAATTTTTTGAGACCAAGTACCTACCTAGGATTCTACCTGCAGGTATCTTCTGGGTCAGATATGTTGATGATATTTTTTGTGCTTGGCCCTTTGATAAGGATGAAAAAGCTTTTCTAACAGCCTTATACACTCTGGTACCATCTATTGAGTTTTCATTGGAGATAGAATTCGATAACAAGCTTCCCTTTTTAGATGTTCTAGTATTTAGACAAGAAAGGTCTTTTGAATTTACTGTATATAGAAAACTTACGAATGTTAATTCGTACATACATTTTTATTCTAATCATCCCCCATCAACCAAAATGATGGTTTTTCATCCATGTTTTTACGGGCACTGCGGGTAAGTTGCCCTGATCTCCTTGAAGCTGAGCTTGGGAAAATTCATGAAATAGCATCTATTTTAAAGTACCCATCACATTTCATAAACAAAGCCTGTCAAAAGGCAAAGAAAACTTTTTATGGCTTTGTTAACAACGATGATTTTAATGTGAATAACCTTGTTTTACCTTTTTTCAAACAGTTTGTACCTCTACCTGGAATTTTAAAACCTTTTGGAATTAATGTAATTTTCAGAAACAACACACTCAAGAATATATTGATAATAAATTCCTCAAAACAGATTAACGGATGTATATACGAAATTCCATGCAATCAGTGTAATAAACGATATATCGGTCAAAGTGGCAAAGCACTAGAAACTCGATTAAAACAGCATAAATATAATGCAAGAACGGGAAACATTGCCAGCAGTCTTTTTCAGCATATGAATGAGTGCAACCACGCTATTAATTGGAAAGCTGCTAAAGAACTTATATTTTGCA
>NC_090736.1:35062810-35065310 GCF_036898095.1 Palaemon carinicauda
CTTTTATTGCTTTTAATTGAATATTTTTCATTTATAATAAATGGCATTGGCGTAAATGACCTTAGATGTCAGGATACCAGAAAACCTCAAATTAAATAACCAATCAACATCTCCCCTAGAAAACCATGATATTTAAGTTCTACTACTTGGGTATAAACAAATCCGGCACTGTATCGTTTTGAAACTGTCCTTTTTGGCTTCCAGAGTTTATTACTGGTGTTGTCTAAGCAGGTATGACAACAGCAATATTCCTTTCAATCTTTTTATTTGCTCAAGATGCCTCAGCCAACAAATATTCTGAAACCCATTCCGTGTTTACGTACGACAGAATCAAACAATGTCGTTCATTTAATCTCTTATTACCTCTGCCAACGAAGTTGGGAGGAGGTGGTTATACCTTCTGTTTGTGTGTTTGCTAGTGAACAGCTTTCTGGACACAATTTTAATCGTTTAGTAATGAAACTTGCAGGAATTAACTGTTATTTAAAAAGCAGGAAATGATTAAAATTTGCAAAGGTTAAGGCCAAAGGTCAAGGTCACGGTCAAGCAAAATGTCCAATTCACGTAATCAGCTATAAACTTGGACATCGTTATCACTGAGACTTCAAACTTAGTTCATATTTGAGTGTATGACAATTCACGCCAATTAATGCATGTTAAGGTCAAAGGTCAAAGTCAAGGTCGGGAAATAAGCTGCTGTGGCCGAGGGTCTGCGCTCTACTGAGTGCCCCTCTAGTCTATGATTTTTATAACGTGTAGATTATTCCAGTCCCATGTCCAAACAACTCTAACAGGTTTTATGGACACGTTTGGGTATTTGCAAATGGGATCATGTGATCAAAATATGTGATTAGCATGGAATTTACTTCTTACATAAGATTTTTCTAAAAAATTTAATTAAATCAAAGCTCCTAAAACCGGATTCCTCGAGCATACTTCATAATGATAGTTTTTTCAATGACTCAGTAATAATATTATTCCGAAGTTCGTAAAACTAAACAAGTTGGATATCAAAAACAGAATCTTAAGTCTTCTAAAGCCAAGCAGGGGCCAAGAATCTCCAATTGGAGATGGGAACATTCTATTCTGAATAGAGAATATTTGAATAAATTCTTTCAAAACGAAACCCTTTGAAAAAAAGGAGCTTGTTTGAATTGTTGACGGAACGGTCAATTTAATCAGGTGAAGTGAAAATCTTACTCTTTGGCTCTCTCCTCTCTCTCTCCTCTCTCTCTCTCTCTCTCTCTCTCTCTCTCTCTCTCTCTCTCTCTCTTGACTTCAAGAGTTTCCTGGTCCAAAGTCTCTTCGCACTTTCTCCTCTTCTTCCCCTTCTCTTATTCGTCCGAGTTTCTATCATCATTTACTTGTCTCAGTTTCCCATTGTTTCATGATTAATTTCTTAACTTGAATCTTAAATATACCAGGTGGTGATAACGTTCCCGACTGGTGAACGCCAGAATGGGGTTCGAGTCCCTCTCAAACTCGTTAGTTCCTTTGATGACTCTTACCCTCACCATCCTTGTGAATTCAGGATGGGGTATTTGGGGGAAGCCTATAGGTCTTCCTACTGAGTCATCAGCAGCCATTGCCTGGCCCTCCTTGGTCTTAGCTTGGGTGGAGAGGGGGCTTGGGCGCTGATCATATGTATATATGGTCAGTCTCTAGGGCATTGTCCTGCATGCTAGGGCAATGCCACTGTACCCTACCCCTGCTATTCTTGTTCGGCCTTTAACCTTTTAAAACCTTTATGTACATTGATTTTACACTATTTCTAGTTGGTGTTTATTTTTTTAAGTATTTCTTAAAGAATTGTATCTAATCTCGATTACCTCAATATTTCATTGATTTGTTCTTTGGTGGAATGAAAAGCTTTAAAAGATAACTTGCAAAAGAAGAATCAGGATTTAAAGTCTCTAAAGAACGGAGTTTTGGCCATGGGCAACCAACCAGATAATCTATATTTATTGTTGCAAGCGCCTGGAATATATATAGTACCAGTGTGGTTTCAGTTGAAATAAACATCGCGAAGGAAAATGTATTCAAGGTATAATATAAATATATCAGCCCAAGAAAATATACATTTTTCTGAAACTTTTAATTTTCATCCAAAGTTGCCTACGTAACTTAACTTGCAGCACAGATGTAAGAAAATAACTTGAAACAGTGAGTATAAATTTCAAAAGTTTGTTGAAGTAAAAGCTAAAACACTAATATTGAAAAATTTAAATTAATTTTCATCGTTCGAAGGTGCATTCAACTAATGTGGGCACTTTGGCTGAGTAATACAGCAATAGATCAGGTTTGATATGGTGTATATCCCCCCTCCCCAGGGTATTACTTACCAAATGGATATGGGCGTTTAATCATCAAAAACATTCCGAGAAAGTTGAAGGTTTTACTCTTTCTGGTACCAAACCCTACAAAGGAAATTATATGCATACCATAAAAAAATGATTTTTTTTTTCTTAAATGGGTGCATATACTTTTTTATTTTTCTAAT
>NC_090736.1:35072810-35082810 GCF_036898095.1 Palaemon carinicauda
TGGGCAATAAACCCAAGTTCGAGGCTTGATGCAGCTCTTACGTATGTTTGCTTGATCTAGGGATCGCTCCCAGATTATTGGCAAAAGGGTTAGTGTTTGCTGGTATCAAGAAATGTGATGGACACTTGGAACCTCATTTTTAAAGGTGTATTAAGAAACCATAAGGCTTGAATCTTCTGGTGCCTTCCCCTTCATAAGGAAAACACGTGTTTCACGCGTACAAAAGAAATACACACACAGTCACAATCACACACACACACACACACACACACACACACACACACACACACATATATATATATATATATATATATATATATATATATATATATATATATATATATATATATATATAGATAGATAGATAGATAGATAGATAGATACTGTATATAGTCAAGGCCATTTGTACACAAATATTTGTTTCTTTTGCAAAGAAGATTTTGAGAAATAACTTGAAAGAAATTCTCTCTTTGTAGGGGTGGTATGGTTAGGTATAATACATTAGTTTATTTATTTGCGTAAAATAAGCAGCAAGTCATCAGTTCATCTCCCATTACCATCCAACATCACAAAATCATTTAAGAATTGAATGAATAGATTTAATATATTAAAGCAATGACAGCGGCACTTTTGTTTTATAACATTACTTATTTTTATATTTTATGATTTTATTTTGCTTTCTTTCACAATATTGATGTCATTTAGATACACATTTGTCAATATTTCAGTTCTATATTCTCCAAATTCTTTTTGCAGCCAAAACATTCAAACTATTTTTTCTGAGGTGGACGTTCCTCTGACCGTCCAGATTTTCCGTGTCCGCCAAATCTTTCCTTTTATGTTTTTTTTTCCTTGTTCTCCCATTTTGAAATTATTACTTCAATAGATATTTCTTTTAATTTTCTTTAAGCTTTTCAATATTTTGAAAGTGAATAGTTTATTTCTTTTATCAGAAGGGTTTTCTTACAATGAAGAGTCATTATCGAGTTTTCTTTACAATCTTTTTTTTTTTTTTTTTTTTGAAATTCGCCCTTTGTTTCTGATTTTCAAATTCTCCGTTTTGGATATATGGAATGACAAAGAATATTTGATTGACATCGATTTAATAACTACGAAATTTTACTCATAATGCACATCAGCTACCGGTTACAGATTACTTTTTTTATTTACTTTCTCTTTTTAAATTCATATCGAGGTACACTAATGTTAATGTAGATTTAATTTGAAAAATTTGCATAAGTGTATTTCATTATAATGCTTACTCAGCATATTTTCAAATAATAATTCTTGATGAATTCCTTCCATAGTTGAGAAATCTTTCCGGCTAATGATTCACCGAGGGTATCTAAAATTACTCACCATCGAACGAGCAAATTTTTCTTCCTGATGCAAATTGGATATCTTTTTCTACCACGTCTCAGAAACACTTTAAAGACTTCTTTCAGCAATCAACGCACCAGAGATAATCTCCCGTAATCTCGTTAACGACACCGCTTGGAAACTTTTAAAAAACTGAAAGTGATCTTCAAGGTAATCTCTTGGACCCGCTGAATCTTAGTGAGACCTGAAGAATATTTCCTTTCCAAAGTATTATCATCGATCATACTCTGCGGTTGAGATTTTTTTTGTCAAAGTCAAAGTCAAAGTCAAAAACCTTTATTCCATTATAAAATGGTTATTCTGTTACATAACAATATACATTATTTACATAAAATTCACAATAATTGGATTGTAAAAATTTAGGATATATATAGATTCAAGTAAAATCTAAAAAATATTGCTTAAGTTTCTTTTTGAATAAATCAGAACTAACATTTAAACATTTTCTTATTTCCAGAGGTAGTTTATTCCAGCAAGCTGGGCCCCTTATTGCCATTGAGCGTGAACCCCAATCAGTTCGATAGCTGTCTACAAATAGATTTTCATTCTGTCTGGTTAATGCATTCCTACAATTACTAACTGTAGGAAATGTGTATAGCCAGTTGGGATATTCTTTTCTCAAACTTTTAAAAACAAAAACACAAACATCGTACATACACTTTTCTTTTAATTTTATCCACTTTAATTGTTGGAGGGTTGGGGTGATGTGATCGTGTTTTTTCACCCCAATAACGGCTACTCTACCAGCAAAGTTTTGGATTTTTTGAGCTTTTTCCATGTGCATATCATTAGTAGACCCCCATATCTTAATACAGTAGTTTATTACACTCAAGACCAGACTTTCCACAATAAAAGCTCGAGTAGTATCATCAAAGTATTCTTTTACTCTACTTAAATACATTAGAATGCCACTAACTTTTCTACTCGGCTCGTCAATGTGAGTACTGAATGTCATGTACCTGTCCATGTGTAGACCTAGATTTTTCACAGGTTGACTTATCTTTACTTCATCACCATCGCATTTTATTATAATGTCATTTGGAATTTTGCTAATATACAGTGAGCTACCCACAAACATGCACTGTGTTTTAGATAACTCTCTCTCTCTCTCTCACTCTCACTCTCACTCTCTCTCTCTCTCTCTCTCTCTCTCTCTCTCTCTCTCTCTTCTCTCTCTCTCTCTCTCTCTCTCTCTCTCGTTGTAGTAGTCCTATCTCAGCACTGTCCAACAAAGTAATTCCTTCTCCACGGGAGAGTTCCATCCACCATTCATCAAATATTCTCTCTATCTCTCTCATTAGGAGAAGACAATTGGAAGCCGCCAAGAAGCCGTTGACGCAAAGAAATGTAGGTAGGCCTAAGCGGCCATTTCGGACGGGGTTTAGATGGAATACCCACTCCTACCACTCCCATGATAATAGGCCCTACCCCCAAGGATCACACCCGCAATACCGAAGTGAGGAATACAATAGGAGACCACCCCATAGGCAGTCGACAAATAGAGGTCACTCAGCTCAGCCTTATGACTACCATGACAACTACTGGTTACGAGCGGATACGTGGGAATATGACTTCCCGCCTCTTCCATCAAGAGGCAGTTATCACACAAGAAGTGCTCGTCCCGGACATTGGTACTGGGATAGCTAATCATGTGACTCCAAAAAAACGATCTTTTGTGTGTAGAATATTTGAATGTACAGTCTCTCCTTAGTAAGATAAGTGAAATTGAATTAATGCTCTTAAACAGAAATATTGATATATTATGTTAAACTGAGACTTGGTTAACCCCGAATGATGTCGATTCACTCATTGAATTTCCTAATTATACAATATATAGATGTGACAAGGGAAGAGGTGGAGGTTGTTGTATTTATGTAAAAAATAATCTTTCTATTAATATTTGTAATCTTAATGTTCAAAGAGTAGAAGGGGTAAAAGAGGTTTGGCTCTCAGTACAATCTCGTAAGCTACCTTCTGTTATCATTGGTTGCTTGTATAGACATCTGCATGCTTTAAATGATACTTTTAACTATATTTTGGAATGTCTGAGAATGGTTTCTCTAAAGAATAAATCAATTTATGTAATATGTGATCTAAATGATGATTTGATGTTATGTTCAGCAAAGATACATAATATTTTAAGAGTCACCAAATTAAATCAAATTATTAATAAACCTACTAGAGTTAGCCCCATCTCATCCACACTACTAGACGTGTTAATAACAAACAAGCAGGAAAGTGTCATTAAAGTCGAGGTAAATCTAAGTATTGTAGCTGACCATGAACATATTTCATTTATCATAGATATTAAGAAGCCAAAGCGTAAACTAGTCACGGTAACCTCTAGGTGTTTAAAATATTATTCTGCAGATTTTTTGTGCAATACATTGCTAGACCAGAAAATAATTTTAGATACAATCATGCATACTGATGACACAGATATTCAAACAGGAATTTTCAATAAAGTATATAATAGTGCCTTAGATAAATGTGCCCCAATAACCACGAAAGAAATAAGGAGACCCAGTGCACCTTGGATAGACAATGATCTCAAAAACAGTATGATTGAAAGGGACAAAATGCAAGAAATGCTTAAACAGAATAGACATGATGAAAATCTGAACAATTCGTATAAGGAAATGAAAAAACTCATCAATTCTAAGATGCGTACTGCCAAAGCTTATTATAACAAAGACAAGATCAAGAAAAGTAAATCTCGCAGAGAAACATGGAAAATTATGAATAATATTGTATCTACTAAATAAAAATAAAAAGATTGAATACGACAACCCAAAAGCTAGAGCAGATCAATTTAACCAATACTTTGCTAATGTAGGAAAAATAACTTATGATAAAACTCAGGAAATTCTACAAAAGTACGAAAATGAAGATATTAGAAACACTCAAAATAATTTTGGCAATAATATAAGATTGTTTAGACCAGTGTTACTCAACCAGGGGGGCATGCCCCCCTAGGGGGGCGCAAGAGGATTCAAAGGGGGGCGTGAGCCTCAGGAGAATAATGCAGCTATAAATGAAAAAAAAATAAGTTGTGTTATTTTAGACTAGATCAGTTAAATAAAAAAGACATTATAGTAAAAAATATAATAATAATAATAATAATAATAATAATAATAATAATAATAATAATAATAATAATAATAATAATAATAATATTAATAATAATAATAATGGTAAAAGTTTTATATAATAAAGTAATATCATCGTTACTAATTCATGCTTTCTCCTTCCACGTAGGCTACCGTAGAGTACATTGCCTGTCGTGGACGTGTAGAATACGTGTCCCTTACTGGTGAGCTATGAGATCCGTTTCTCACACCCGGTCCCACCGTACACACTATCAACACAGTCCCTGTCAACACTCCCAGTTTACCACACATGTCCGAAAGTATTTGAACATTTCTTCCTTGCCGTTGAGGTACATTATCTCAGTTTCTTATCGACCCATTAACATTATCAGGTTTGTGAGAATGTGAATGAAAGAAAAGGGGAGAGATATATTCTGGGGATTAATTTTTTTTCCTATCAATTATTTTTGACTAGTTTTGTTTTCCCTGTGTCGTTGATGGGATGCCCTGCATTGGTGGGGTTATTGTCCTTTATTTGAAAAAAAAAATATATCAGTTTCTATGTTTATCAATATACCGAAATATGTTGAGAGACCGTTGCTAAGATTACTGCAAAATTTTGAAGATGTATATTTTGTTTTATTTATTTTTCCTTCATATTGTAAAAATCATAAGTTAATGGTCTCAAATTTTACTATTTGCAAAAGAAGATGTACTAATAACCACCACTTCATGATTATCTCAACCATATGATCAGTGACCGAGTCAGAGAGGTAGAGTCAGCGAGTAGGGCTGTATTAGAGAGAGAGAGAGAGAGAGAGAGAGAGATTCATGTGTATATATATATATATATATATATATATATATATATATATATACATATATATATATTATATATATATATATATATATATATATATATAGGGCTGTATTAGAGAGAGAGAGAGAGAGATTCGTGTATATATATATATAATATATATATATATATATATATATAATATATATATATATATATATATATATATATATATATATATATATATATATATATATATATATATATATATGTATATAAAATTTAGTTATAAATGTTTGTATCTCTCTCTCTCTCTCTCTCTCTCTCTCTCTCTCTCTCTCTCTCTCTCTCTCTCTATATATATATATATATATATATATATATATATATATATATATATATATATATATATATATATATATATATATATATATATATATATATGTATATATATGTATATAAAATTTAGTTATAAATGTTTGTATCTCTCTCTCTCTCTCTCTCTCTCTCTCTCCTCTCTCTCTCTCTCTCTCTCTCTCTCTCTCTCTATATATATATATATATATATATATAATATATATATATATATATATATATATATATTATTTCCTCTCCTTTTTTCCTTCTTCTTTTCCTTCAAGGTTAATTTAACGTCCAAGGCTGGATGTATTTCTTATATTGTCTCAATTTTCTGCCAATCTCGTGTTTAGCCTCCAAATTTTCCAAAAATTTTGGATATATCTTTCTCCCTCTTTCTCTGACCTTCTCACTCATTGATCATGTAGCTGTGATATTCATACTGTGGTGGTTATCATCAAGAGGTGAAAAATACCTTAATTTACAAATGCATATTATCTTGATCGCAGATACGTTTTGCCAGTTTCACTCCAACTACGTTGCAATGAGTGCCAAGAAGCGGAAGTATAACGAAGATTATATTCGTTTTGGATTTGTGTCCCTCCGAAAGGGTGACACAGAGGTCCCACAGTGCGTGATATGTTACAGGACTCTGAGCAATGATGGATTGCGACCCTCTCGCTTGGAACGCCACCTGCAAACAGCACATCCTGGTCTAGTTGACAAGCCAAAGGCATTCTTTGAAACAAAAAAACACACCTTGAAGCAAGTGAAAATGGATGACAGCGGGGTATTTCGACAACAATCATCAAAGGTTGTTGAGGCTTCTTATGAAATTTCCATGTTGATTGCAAAGAGCAAGAAGAGCCATAACATTGGAGAGACTCTCATAAAGCCAAGTATACTATGTGCAGCTCAACTCATTCTTGGTAAAGATAGTGCAAATAAGCTTTCCCAAATTTCCCTGTCAAACGATACAGTCCAGAGAAGGATCCATGAACTGTCTCAAGATATCAAAGAACAAACACTCGAACTAGTAAGAGCCTCGCCTGTTTTTGCAATCCAGTGTGATGAAACGACCGATATCGCTCAGTGTGCTCAGTTCTTGATGTATGCTCGTTTTGTGTCAGGCAACAATATAAAGGAGGAAATTTTGTTTTGTTGCCCCATGGAAAGTTGTACAACAGCAGAAGCCATTTTTAAAGTTACATCAGACTTTTTTAAGGAAAATAAACTTTCTTGGGACTCATTAATAGGGGTGTGTACTGATGGAGCCCCAGCCATGGTTGGCCTGCGTTCTGGGTTCATCACAAAGGTGAAAGAAAAAAATCCTTCTGTAATAAGTACACACTGCATAATTCACCGTGAATCTTTAGCATCCAGAACTTTGCCTGATGAAATGAGGGATGTTCTAAACGTGGCTATAAAGGTAGTAAATTTCATCAAATCTGAAGCCTTAAACAGTCGTCTCTTCAAATTATTGTGTAAGGATATGGATTCTGAACATGAAGCCCTGCTTTTTCACACAAACATACGATGGTTATCAAAAGGAAACATGCTTGAAAGGCTTTATGAGCTACGAGAAGAAGTAATAATATTTCTAGATTCACAGCAGAAGGCAGCCCTTCATGACAAATTCAAGTCTGACAGCTTTCAGATAATTCTAGCTTACTTGGTGGATATTTTTGAATCTTTGAATGCAGTGAACCTTAAACTACAAGGGAAAAATATCCACATCATCTCTCACCACGACACCATTCGAACTTTCATGGCCAAACTCGACCTCTGGAAATGTCGAATTCAGCAGGGAAATGCAGCCAGTTTTAGGAACTTAGATTCTGGGCTCGCTCATGGTAACCTTGACCCTGAGTTAAAGATCCTTATAATCACTCATCTAAGCAGCTTGAAAGCAGAATTCACGAAATACTTTCCAGACATAGATGACATGCGTGAATCCTGGAAATTCATTAGGAATCCTTTTCAGTGTGAATTCGCTAATGTTGCAGAGGAAATTCAAGAGGAGTTTCTTGAGTTAAAGTTTAATTCCACAGCTAAGGATGAATTCAACGATTTGGATTTGGAGACATTCTGGATTAAATACCATTCTGTGTACCCTCTGATCTCACATCAGGCTCTTCGGGTTCTAACAATGTTTGGATCAACGTACCTGTGTGAAACTGCATTTTCTACGCTCACTGCTATAAAAACAAAATACAGAAACCGCCTGGATGTGGAAGATGATTTACGTTGTGCACTCTCTAACATTAAACCTCGTATTCAAGATCTGGTATCCAAGAAGCAGTGTCAGGTATCTCACTAAATAAGTTAAGCAAGTTATCCTGTAGAAGTGAAAATGTCAATTATCTCACTTTATTTCCTACTTAGTAAATTGACTATACAACCCATAAGGCTTTTTTTATTCCTTTTCATATAAAATCTGCAAGTGAAATTTATCTTTATATGCAAGGGGGGGGGGGGGGGCGTGGCGATAAAAAAATAATTGTGGAGGGGGCATGGTAGTAAAAGGTTTAGAACCACTGGTTTAGACCGCAACCAGTTACAGTAGAAACAATAATATTAAGAGTTAAGAGTTTGAATAATAGTAATGCTTACGGAACGGATGGTATTCCCACTAGTTTTCTAAAAGATTCCCTTACAGGTATTGCATATTATATTACGGTTATCATAAATACATCGATTGTAACTGGGAAATATCCTTCTATTTGGAAACAACCCCTCGTAGACACTCTTCACAAGAAAGGAGACAAGGACGACCCTGGTAATTATAGGCCTGTTTCTATCCTTCCAGTAATATCGAAAGTAATAGAAAATATTGTATGTAATCAGTTAATGGAACATCTAGAAAAAAATAATTTGATTTCTAACACTCAGCATGGATTTTGTAAAGGTTTATCAACAGAAACAGCTTTGATGAAATTAATAGATGAAATTTATAAATATATTGATAGAAAAAAAGATTCCATATTAATTTTATGCGACCTATCAAAGGCATTTGATAGTGTCAACCATGATGAATTGTGTAAATCTCTTAAGGAACATTACATTGATACGTTCTGGTTTCACGATTACTTGAGGGATAGAAGTCAGGTAGTTAGATTAGGAGACGTAAATTCTTGCATTGAAAAGGTTGAATTTGGAGTCCCACAGGGATCTGTCCTAGGTCCAATTCTATTTTTAGTCTACGTTAATGACATGATTAAATACATAGAAAACTGCCTGCTAATTCAATATGCTGATGACACACAAGTTCTTTTGGCTGATCAAATAGAAAATTTAGATGGCTTGATTAAAAGGGCTGAACTAATATTGCTCAAAATTAAGAAATATTTTCTAAGAAAAGGGCTATTATTAAATGCCACTAAAACACAGTGCATGTTTGTGGGTAGCTCACAGTATATTAGCAAAATTCCAGATGACATTATAATAAAATGCGATGGTGATGAAGTAAAGATAAGTCAACATGTAAAAAATCTAGGTCTACACATGGACAGGTACATGACATTCAGTACTCACATTGACGAGCTGAGTAGAAAAGTTAGTGGCATTCTAATGTATCTAAGTAGAGTAAAAGATTACTTTGATGATACTACTCGAGCTTTGATAGTAGAAAGTCTGGACTTGAGTGTAATAAACTACTGTATTAAGCTATGGGGGTCAACTAATGATATGCACATGGAAAAAGCTCAAAAAATCCAAAACTTTGCAGGTAGAGTAGCCGTTATTGGGGTGAAAAAACACGATCACATCACCCCAACCCTCCAGCAAATAAAGTGGATAGAAATAAAAGAAAAGTGTATGTACGATGTTTGTGTTTTTGTTTTTAAAATTTTGAGAAAAGAATATCCCAACTGGCTATACACATTTCCTACAGTTGGTAATTGTAGGAATGTATTAACCAGACAGAATGAAAATCCATATGTAGACAGCTATCGAACAGATTTGGGTTCACGCTCAATGCCAATAAGGGGCCCAGCTTGCTGGAACAAACTACCTCTGGAAATAAGAAAATGTATAAATGTTAGTTCTGATTTATTAAAAAAAAAACTTAAGCAATATTTTTTAAATTTTACTTGAATGTATATATATCCTAGATTTTTACAATCCAATTATTGTGAATTTTATGTAAATAATTCATATTGTTATGTAACAGAATAACCATTTTATAATGGAATAAAGGTTTTTGACTTTGACTTTGACACTCTCTCTCTCTCTCTCTCTCTCTCTCTCTCTCTCTCTCTCTCTCTCTCATTGTAGTAGTCCTATCTCATCACTGTCCAACAAGGTAATTCCTTCTCCACGGGGAGTTCCATCCACCATTCATCAAATATTCTCTCTCTCTCTCTCTCTCTCTCTCTCT
>NC_090736.1:35087810-35090310 GCF_036898095.1 Palaemon carinicauda
CATTTATTTTTAGGCTGAAAATCTCATTTATATGTCTATGTGTATATGTGTATGTATATGTGCATGTGTGTATATGTATTTGTATATGTATGCATATGTATATACTTATGTATATGTATGTGTACATTTAGTTTATCTATATCAATATTTACTTTTTATAAATTTTTTTAATTGAAGATATTATTTTAATTGTATTATTGCCCGAAGAGCTCTGCTCCACATGGGCTTGGACCGAATCTTTTTTTGTAAATATTTTGTATGTAAATATGTTTTTGTCCAATAAACATTATTATTATTATATATGTATATATATATATATATATATATATATATATATATATATATATATATATATGTATGTATATATATGAATATATATATATATATATATATATATATATATATATATATATATATATATATATATATATATATATATACAGTGTGTTCGTGTTACAATAAACAAGGGATTGTTGTATGGATATTGATGTTATTTAAGTGTTTTTCTTGTTTTGTGAAATATTGTGTAGAGATGGCTGCCAGTGACTTAAACATCCAGGAAGCTTTGTCACAGCCTATCCAGGAAATAGAAAACCTAAGTATCTTGGAAACAATTAACCTAGACGTGTACCCACAGGTATTTCTTAAATCTTTGAAAAAGACATGTCAGTACTCTGCACATGATATCAAAGAAGTGCTTGATAAATGTCATCAGGATTTATTAATATCATTGAGAGATCTCCTAATAATAGAAATATGTAGTGTGTTTTCGGATTATAAAAATAAAAAACCAGTGAAGCGACAAGTGAAACATAAAATTGTGAGCGATATTATAACTCTTAGCACGTGCATAATTAATTCGCATAAAAATAAAGAACTAGATAAAATTTTCAATGAGCAAAGTGCACATAACTTTGATGAGAATAATTTGATTATAGCGAAAATACTTCAAACAGTATCATTACTTCAAGAAAGAGTCTATAAGCTCGAACAATCAATGGAAAATATTCAAAAAATAGTGTGAATGAATCGCGCCAAACTCTCCCCCAATCTCCTTTGATAAGGAACCCTGACTTACTCAGGAAGGAAACATTGCAGGTGGACAGCCAGCCACTCCTTAATCCACTGCGCTCCCCCACACTTCCCCCTATCGACAACAATTATTTACAACAGGAAGAAAGTGAAGATGAGAGCGAAGGCCAGGAGGAAGAAAGGAAGGAGGAGGAAGCAGTCCCTACGGACCAGACCAACACAGTGTCACACCACCAGTCAACAAAAAGAAAAATAGAAAAACACATCAAGAGCAAAATTCGGAAGACAACATCGTAGTACAACCCCCAAGGTCAGTATAAATATACATTGGAGGTGTCAGCAGCAATGCATCTATTAAGAATGTGGTTGATGAGTTAGTTTTCCGAGGGCTCTCACAACAAGAAGTTAAAGTACGGCACCTTGGACATTCTAACCAAGGCCAATCATTTGTAGCAGATGTGCCTGAGAAAAAGCAGAATACAGTGATGGGAGGTCATCCTTGGGCTGATGGTATAATTACTCGACCGTTCCTGCCCCACATTAGAAGAAGACAATTGGAAGCCGTCAAGAAACTGTTGACTCAAAGAAACGTAGGTAGGCCTAAGCAGCCATTTCGGACAGGGTTTAGATGGAATACCCACTCCTACCACTCCCATGATAATAGGCCCTACCCCCAACACCAAGGATCACCCCCGCAATACCGAAGTGAGGAATACAATAGGAGACCACCCCATAGGCAGTCGACAAATAGAGGTCACTCAGCTCAGCCTTATGACTACCATGACCTCTCCCATGACAACTACTGGTCACGAGCGGATACGTGGGAATATGACTTCCCGCCTCTTCCATCAAGAGGCAGTTATCACACAAGAAGTGCTCGTCCCGGACATTGGTACTGGGATAGCTAATCATGTGACTCCAAAAAACGATCTTTTGTGTATAGAATATTTGAATGTACAGTCTCTCCTTAGTAAGATATGTGAAATTGAATTAATGCTCTTAAACAGAAATATTGATATATTGTGTTTAACTGAGACTTGGTTAACCCCGAATGTTGTCGATTCACCCATTGAATTTCCTAATTATACAATATATAGATGTGACAAAGGAAGAGGTGGAGGTTGTTGTATTTATTTAAAAAATAATCTTTCTGTTAATATTTGTAATCTTAACGTTCAAAGAGTAGAAGGGGTAGAAGAGGTTTGGCTCTCTGTACAATCTCGTAAGCTACCTTCTGTTATCATTGGTTGCTTGTATAAACATCCGCATGCTTCAAATGATACTTTTAACTATATTTTGGAATGCCTGAGAATGGTTTTTTCTATAGAATAAATAAATTTATGTAATAGGTGATCTAAATGATGATTTGATGTTAGGTTCAGCAAAGATGCATAATATTTTAAGAGTCACCAAATTAAATCAAATGATTAATAAACCTACTAGAGTTAGCCCCGTCTCATCCACACTA
>NC_090736.1:35095310-35102810 GCF_036898095.1 Palaemon carinicauda
TTTATGAAATTTCTGTTTTCAAAATTCTTCTTGCGTACATTTGTGGCTTCAGAAGTACGGATACAGGCTTTGGTGACATCAGTAAAAGGGCCGCGATTCATCTTCTCTTTTGTGAAATACTTGTACACACTGTGTACTATTTCCCTGGCATTGGGACGGAGAATACGGTTGGGTGATGTTTCCATGGTTTATGTTTGCTAGATAATAGAATCACTGTCTCAAACACTACATTTTATAACCCAAGATCAACCATCCAAGGGATTAAATATGGCTCGCTGATATTTGCTACATAAATTTACCCTTGAGACCTCCAAGGACAGGTCAATCGGATTCTGTCCGAGTCATATTAAGACGGTAGGATAAAACTGGAAAATATCCTGGGATTATGATTTTGGGGGATATGTACTTGGTTGAAATTATCCTTATAGAAATGAGTACCTTACACTGTTAAAAATATGCCGAAAAACCGGATAAAATCCAGTAATAAATGTTGCCAGGCAGTTACCATCTAATAAACGGAAATATTGACGTTAAATGGTGATATTATGATCATCAACCCGTAATAAGATAACAGGGTAGGGTAAAAATTACCCTCTCCAGTATTTTACTGAATTACGGCTAAGAACAGTATATTTTTACGGATAATGTCCGATTAAAATTACGCTCATTTAACATTGTACCTAATGAAATATATACTGTATGCTCGATAAGAATAACAGAGAGAGAGAGAGAGAGAGAGAGAGAGAGAGAGAGAGAGAGAGAGAGAGAGAGAGAGAGAGAGAGAGAGAGATAGAGCAGATTTAATCTTGTCTTAATCCAGTGAGATTAGTGAAAAAGGTGAGGATGCACCTAGGAGGATTAATACTACTATTTTTCTTCCAAGGGATGCACCCTGGGCATACCCTGGGGAATGGCATCTGTCATTAACGGGTAGCATTAGTGTCACTCAGTTTGGATGTGTACCAACCGTGTTTCACACAATTGTACATAATTCCTTTTGTATATATTATGCTTGTATCTTCGCTCCTCCCTCCCACTAAAACGAACATGAAAATTCCTGTCTGGTTTTTCCTCTGTGATATTGTCTGTCTTGTGAACTTGTCCTGTCCTGTTGCCTTGAGGTTTTGTATATAAGGAGAGTGTTCCACAACAATATAAGCCAGTATTCAAATAGGGTCAGGAATCAGCTCAAATAAAAACTTTTAGGATTCCACTGAGTTTTGCTTATTACCCCCCAACCTCCCTACCTGCAGGAATAGACTGCTGGGCCGTCTTAGTGCGTGAACGCAGTAAGAAGGCTCCCCAACAGCTATTTGTGTAGGCTAGTACTTAGCTAAAAAGAGTTAGTTTCAGCACTGCTCTAGCAATAGGTTAGTTAGCATATCCCCCATATAACTAACGAATTTGTGTTTCATTTTCAGATTCTGTATTTCATTCTTATAACTCTTACTATAACTTTGTTTGGGGCCCTAGGGCTTAAAGGGTTGGACAACCCCACCAGGCACACTGTCTGTCTCTCTGTATGATCTCTGATCATATACTCACACATCTTGAAAAAAAGGACTTATCTTGGAATGAACTTTATGAAATCGTACTAGAAGCTCTAGGAACTGGTGAAATGGAGATGGACCCCGACCTACAACCCCTTCTAACCGAACTGGATAAGGAAGCCGAACAGGAACTGATGAACGAGGAACGAAAACGAATGGAACAGGACCAGGACCAAACAAACCGGAAGAGGACCAACGCTGACAACGACTCTGATGGAGAAGGAAACCTACCTTGGCAGGAAGTAAGGAGAAAAAAGAAACTTCCTAGAAGGAGCCAACCAGGGAATGATGTACCCACCCAGCAAGGAAACCTCACCGCAGGAAGCAGCAACCAGCCTGCTAGAGAAAATAAGACCTATTTTTTCAGGGTCTTAGCTGCTAACCCATCAGAGGCCTTCAAGGCTATTGCTGCCTTTGAAAGCAAACACAAAAACATACAGATGATTGCCAAACCGAACAGGCAAGGACAGTGGACCATATCCACCAAGGACACAAGAGCACTGATAACCTTACGAAGCACCTCAGACATTAAGCTATTAGAGCTTAAAGAAGAGGAAAAATTAAAAAAAGCAGTTGTGGTTGGCTACCCAACTGATATGATGGAAAGCCACCTAGTTAAATTACCCAATATCACTGCAGCAGAACGGATGAAGAACAAGGCAGGCTTCCTTACTAAAGCCATACTGGTGACATTTAAGGGTCCACACCCACGAAGAGTCGACCTAGGCATCTTCGGCAGCTTCAGGGTCAACAAATACTACCCAGATCCCCTCAGATGTTACAACTGCCAGAAGTATGGGCATCACAAGGACCAATGCCAAGCAAAGGTCCCAACCTGTGCTGTCTGCAGCCTTAAGCACCCCACACAGGAGTGCATTGACAAGAAGGCTGCTGGAATACCCACAGTGAAAAAGTGTTCAAATTGCAAGAAAGGGCATACTGCAATGGCCTGGGGATGCCCTGAAAGGGTAGCAAGGGTAATTGCTGCCCTCCCCAAAGACAAAAGGGACCCATCAAGAGGAAGAGCGGCCCCCAAACCTCTACCCAGAAGGAGATTCTATACCCAGGAGGAGCTAAGCAGGCACTCCAACTCCAGAACAAGAACCAGATCAGTATCAAAACCCAGAGCCAGATCTACCTCCAAGGCTCCAACTGAAGGTCCGAAACCACTGCCTAGGACCATCTTCATAAAGACCACGGTCCTAAAGGATAAATTGACCGAACTAGTCACTCAGGCCGTGACTGGAAAAATCAATGCTGCAACAATTGCAACCAGCATTGAACAAGTCCTAAAAGACTTGCTCTCCAGGAATAAGTCCTCCCAATCCCCCTCTCTTGCTATCCAGGAGATCACTTCTCACTCCTCACCAACCACACCTACCATTCCATCACCTCAATCACCCGTACCTTCCACATCCTCCACTTCAGTCCCCGCACCTATCATACCACTCACCCCATCCATCATCCCATCATCCACTCTCACCCCATCCACCTCATCCACTTCATCCTCCGAGGTCAAGGCAATTGCCTTTGCCCCTAGGGACCCAATACAATACTCTTCAACCTACACCATGGAGTAAGAGTTCTGAACTGGAACTCAGCCGGTGTTAGATCAAAGATCTCCTCCCTAATTGCAGTATGCAAAACTGAGAATGTAGATGTCATCCTGCTACAAGAAACCAATCTTCCAGCAGGAAAGAAACTAAAAATCCCAGGCTACAATGCCTACATCGCACCACAGATAGGCACAGACAGAGGCCTAGCTACATTAGTTAAAACTAGCATACCAACAACAAGGTTACACAACCCTATTCCCTGTGGCACCAACATAGAGACACTAGCAGTAACAATAACATTACTGAATCAAAAAATAGACATATACAACATATACAGAAAATTACATAGGGAGGATACAGGAGAGTTACAACTAACTCAACTCTTTGCTCACACAGAAAGAACACCAACAATTATCTGCGGGGATTTTAATGCACATCACCCCATACTATCATCCCCATCAAGGACAAACCCCTCAGGGGAACACATAGCTTTCGCCCTGGATGAATTTGAGGGAGTCTCCCTCCTAAACACAGGGCAACCTACACACATAAGAGGTGGAAGACTGGATCTGACTTTTGCCACAACAGCCATTAGACATCTAACCAAGTGGCAAGTACACTCGACCCTGATAAGTGATCACTTTGCCACAGTGACAGAATTGGACTTACAACAACTACCTCCAATCCCACCACCCCCACCAAGATGGAACCAGGACCTAGCAGACTGGGTCTGCTTTCAAACAAACATAGAGGAATGGGCAATCAGCTACGTTCCTCCAGAGGACATAGATCAACTAGAAAAAGACCTAGTTGAGGCCTTTCACAATGCAGCCAACAGAGCTATGCCACTAAAAACAACACAAGGTAGTTACACTTACAAAGACTCCTGGTACTACTGCCCAGAAGTCAGAAGACTAAAAACCAGACTAAACAGAGTCACAAAAATATACAGAAGAAGATCCACAGTAGAAAACAGAGAGCTACTACAAACAGTCAGAACTGAAACAAATGCAAGAATCCATGAAATCAGAATTGAAAAATGGATGGAATGGTGTTCAAGCCTATCAGGATACACCAATCTAACTCAGCTTTGGAAATGGCTAGGCAGAGTAGCCGGAAAAAAGAGAAAGACACCAATTGCCACACACCCACACCCACATGAGGAGGCTGAAAGAATTGCAACATCCTTTGCAAACAGAACACTGTCAATCAATCTCTCCCCCGAAACCAGAATGCAACAAGAGCAACTGGCACCGTCAAGATGGGAAGAGATCAACACAGCCTGCCTTCAGCAGGATGACACAGACACCCCATACACAGTTGAGGAGCTAAGAGCAGTACAAGAGACAGGGAAAGACACTGCACCTGGAGCTGACAAAATCACCTACACAATGATCAAACACATGGGTCCAGCAGGAGAAACTGCATTCCTAAGATTACTAAACAAAACACACCTAGAGCACATAAGGCCTCAAACCTGGAGACAACAAGATACGCAGCCAATCCCCAAGCCAAAGGATCCAACAAATCCTAGGCCAATAGCCTTGGTATCCTGTATAGAAAAAACAGGAGAAAAAATGGTCTTAAACAGATTAAAGTACAAAATTGGCCCCCTAAACAAGCAGCTATATGCATATCAGGAGGGAATTGGAACCTCTGAATGCATCACAGATGTATTAAGCTGCATAAATCAGAACAAGGCAACAATAGTCTTCATAGACTTTGAAAAAGCCTTCGAGCTTGCAAGCCCAGTTGCAATGCTGCAATCAGTAGCTAAAAAAGGAGTCAAAGGACACCTACTAGCATGGACTAAAAACTACATGCTAGGAAGGCAAGCCAGAGTCAAATTTCAAGGAGTGATATCCACATATCATGAATTGGAAAATGGTACGCCACAAGGAGGAATTCTAAGCCCCCTCCTTTTCAACATCCTCATGGAAAATATAGCCTCACTTCAGCTACCTGAAGGAGTTAATATATTTATCTATGCAGATGATGTATGTGTAATAGCTCGAGGGCCAGTCAGGACAATAAAAAAGCAAAGAACACTCAATGCCATCAGCCACAAATCCAATGAGCTTGGACTAAAAATTAACATTGCCAAAAGAAAGGAATGACAATCAAAACCCCAAACCCCGTACAACCACTCACAATAGGAATGGAACCCCTAGAATGGGTGGACCGATACACATACCTCGGGGTAATAATAGACAAACAGCTCACTTTCAAGCAAGAGATAAAATATCTCAAGGAAAGAACAAATGCCAGAAATGCAGCTATGAGATATATGTGCAGGCTCAAGGATGGAGCAAATGAACACGTCCAAAAGAAATATTATCTAGCCTGTTCCAGATCACTAGTAGACTATGCTGCCCCAACACTCCTGGGACTAACAGATCTACAAAAAAGCACAATTGAAGTGATTCAAAACAATGCCATGAGGCTCATGTTGGGAGCCCCAATGTGGACAAGACTTTGCAACCTAAGGTTGGAAACCGGACTACCAACCCTCGAAGACAGAATTGCACTAAGAAATGCAAGCATAGTTGCAAAGATGTTCCTGTCAGACAGAGACTCAATCACCAAAAGACGAGTAAGAGAGGAACTATCCAAACATCCTGAAGTACAAACCCCAGATTCTTATGGCAAAGACCATAGCGATAACATCAAAAGACTTGGCCTTACAGAAACAATCCTACAATTAAAACCTGACACAGCACAAAGTACTATACACATTCCACCATGGAAAAAACAAGTTGCTAAATTCAACTACACCAAACTCCCAAGGGCAAAAGAAAACTGCACAATAGAAGAACTCAGAAACGCAGCAGAAGCAGCTATAACCACTGTAGAAACAACAGGGGCACAGATCTACTATACTGATGGTACAGTAGATCCTGGAACCCAAACAGCAGGAGCGGCAGTTCACTCCTGCAATTTCACAGCTTGCTGGAGAACATCCAATAATGTCTCCACCCTGCAGACAGAGCTTGTCGCAATACAGCAAGCATTAAAATACTCTATTGAAAATGAGGAAGGACCAGTAGTCATCCATACTGATTCACGATCCTCAGTGCAGGTCCTACAGCAGGACAAAAACAAAGAAAACAAATCCCTGATAGCGGACATGAAAATCCTCTTACATCAACATAATGAAAGAAACAGACTAGTAACTATAAACTGGATCCCCAGTCACATCGGGATACCAGGGAATGAAAAGGCTGATGAGCTAGCCAAAAGCACCAAACACATTCACAATGTACAGGTGCACATACAGCCTGCACTGCAACAAATCAAAAACAAAATAAAGACACAGCTCAAGAACAACCTAATCAAGGAACTACATATGAGGATAGAGAATGGCTCTCCCTCTGCAACATGGTACAAATGGGCATCAGAACTAGAACCCCCTCCCATAGACAGATACACCCCAAGAAAACTGGCAGTATGTATACACAGACTCCGGCTGGGTTACAAAGCAAACTGGGAACTCCTAGATGACATCCAGACAAGGTGTGAACACTGTGATGTCATACCACAACAAGCTCTCCTGCACTATCTACTAGAATGCAGAGAAACAGCACAGCTACGAGGTGATCTACTTGTAGACACCAACACACCACATGCCATGAAAGAGGCAGCCACACTGGCAAAAGCAATTGTCGAAAGCATAGACACACATGCACAGTTGCTTTCAACACTACCTCCACCAAGGTAAGACCTCTTCATTCCATTCACCATCTCATCCCCTCATTGTAAGGCTCTATTCACATCACCCCCTTTCACTTCTCAACTAATCTACCACTTAAAATCTCTCTGCAGGGACCCTAGGGAGTAAAGGGTTGGACAACCCCACCTGCACAATTTCTCTCTAATCTTCAAAAGCCTTACACCCCCACTTTTCAAACTACCACTATCCGAGAAATGATGGCCCTCTACCACTACCACCATCATCCTTACCCTATCCACATCTTTTTCTACTACTAAAAACCTTTCAAATTTCCATTAATGCAACTACCTTAAAATTTTTTTACAGATCACCTACGGGCCAACCAAGGGAAAGGCCCGTGCCAACAACAAGTGTTGGCTTTAATACCCCAACAACAACAACAACAACAATATAACTCAGTCGTTTCCAATCTGCCTTTGATTTCACAACTCCTCTCTCGGCCCGTCACAGATGGGTCGTCTTTAACCGCAGTGTTCATTTTTTCTTAAAGTGGTCGAATTATTTTGACATGGGTACGCTGTACAGGGGAACAGAAATCGTCTCAGCGGCCATGACAGAATGGTTTTACTCAAGGTATAAAGAATAAGTGATATACCTTGGGTTTCAATCACCTTAGAATTTTTACAGATCACCTACGGGCCAACCAAGGGAAAGGCCCGTGCCA
>NC_090736.1:35107810-35110310 GCF_036898095.1 Palaemon carinicauda
ATCCATTATTATCCATTAAACATAACAAAATATCTAGTTGTCAGCATTCCAGTATAAACCAAAAAATCTTCAAAAGTTAAATTTGAAATATCCATTTGGAATATTCATTTAGAATACAACCCATATAATGTGGACTCGCACAGAGTTTGTAAGCAATGTTATTTATAATGAAGAAACAGCTGTAGTCTATTTACGTGAAAATAATTTATTGGATGATCCTAAAGTTGTTACCATTAATTGTGATAAGTGCGGAAGTGATAGGAAAAATAAAATACGTAAAGTGAAAGGAAGTTTTGTACCTGTAATGAGATGTCCAGTGAAAGGATGTCAAACTTTTAAAAGTGCTCGTACTAGAAACAGTTTTTTTTTCATTATTCTGATTTAAATAATATGACGAATTGCAAACTTTCCTTATGCCAGACTCTGGTTATTGTGTATTTTTGTGTGTGTGAAACCCCTATCAAATATGCTGAAGTTATCACTGGACGATCTCATTCCACACTACTTCAAGGAAATCTTGACGGCCCTTGGGTGTTCGGTTTAAAAAAGGGTCTTGACTGTTGTTATTTTTATGTTGATCGTCGAGACAGAAATACACTTCTACCAATAATAATTCGTGAATGTGCACAAGGATCAGTAATACATTCAGACGAGTGGCTGGCTTACAGCACCTTGAATTCTCATGGATTTGTACATTCCACTATTAACCATCAGCAGCATTACGTCGACCCAAACACTGGAACGCATACCCAATCCATTGAAAGATCTAGGTTAAATGCAAAAATCAAAATTTTGCGAAAGATGAGAGGTACCCCTCAACATATGCTTCAGTCACATCTGGATGAATACTGTTATAGAATGATGAGAAAAGAATCTGTAGATTCATATTCTGACTTTTTAAATGATATTAGAGAGGTGTATCATTAAATGTCTTGATTTTTACCTTTTTCTATTTTTGTTATCGTTAAATGTCTATTATTTCCATTTTAAATTCTTCACTAAATATAATCAATAATAAATTCTTTTTATTTTTATTTTGTCTACTTTTTTCCTACTAGATCACATGCCATGAACAGTAGATCAATAGTAGATCACAAACCTTCGGTAGATCACATATTGGAAGAGCACCCATTTGTTTTACTCCTTGTTTCATGTTAGAGGTTTCATCCTCATATGAGAATTTACTTTCTGTTAACCACGACAATTTTATTTTTATACTAAAACAATGCCTTATTTTAAAGAAAATGTCTATCAATTTTATCATTTCATTATCCTAAAATCCAAGAAATTGTTTTAATTGAGAAAAATATTATTTTATGAAATATTTGATGTTTGGCACATTCATCAATTCTACAACAAATATGGAGAGAGAGAGAGAGAGAGAGAGAGAGAGAGAGAGAGAGAGAGAGAGAGAGAGAGAGAGAGAGAGAGAGAGATATGCCAGGCTACAGATATCTTCAAGAACCTGACTACACATTTGATAATGTGCAAATATAAACTGATTCAATCAGAATTCAAATTATATAAAGAATAAAAGTTAAAGCTTTATGAGTAATAAAGCTCGAAAACATTTAGTACATTAAGATTCCAGTATTGTACTGAACTAGATTGGTCGTAGGGTACAGAACGTTAAATATTTATTTTCATCTGAGATGGATATCTTCAAAGATGTAGAAATACTGTGATATGTATTAAAGGACATTTATTTGTCTCCCGTACTTTATATGGAGCTCAAACTCTCCCTAAAAAAATTTTCTACATGAATGTTTTTAAAATAAACAAAGCAATTGACTTTATGACCGGTTTTTGAAACACAAGGTCAACTTAGTCCACAACAACCATTCAGCTTTTGTGTGACTGGAAAGATTCAGATTATGGGATTACATAGGAAATTTTACGACCGTATTAAAGCACCCGGAATGGAACGATGCTGAGATTAGCTTGAGTCAGATTAAAAGTCTTGAAGTTTGGCATCGTCGCAAACATACTCCATGTTTCATGACATTCTAGACAGATTTTAGTAGAGTACTAAATTGCCAATTATCCCCATCATCCACTCATTATATTTTTCTTTACTTCATTTCAGTTTTTATTTGGGCACAAAATTGCTATATAACAGACGCAAGTGAACTTGGTGTTCTTTGTTTTCTGGCCACAACTTAATTCTTAGAAAATTACAAATTTTTCAATAAATGTCACAGAAATATTTCCTCAGCAAACAATCGTTAGTTCAATTACATTTGGGGGTCTGGAGGAGTCGCTAGATATGCCACATGTACTGAAATTAGTGAGGTAATCGAGTAATTACAGTTATTTGATCTAATTTTCAACTACCTTTTTATGAAACTGAAATATAATTATGTTTCATAGCATTGCATGTATTATTAGTGAAAATTATGTAGAATAACAGTATTGATATATTTCGGAATGCATGACAAAGCAGACTTCTTTAGCTCCCGACCTTACACTGTAATGAGTTTTACTTTAACGCCAATAGATG
>NC_090736.1:35132810-35135310 GCF_036898095.1 Palaemon carinicauda
TAATAATATTAATAATAATAATAATAATAATAATAATAATAATAATAATATTAATAATGAGATGAAACTCTTATTTCTTATCAATAACAAAAGAAAAAAAAATTTCATATCCAAGTCACCTCCGGTCACAATTTGCTTAATATAATTCTAACGTGATTCTAATTATGATGATATAATGATACTATCATCTAAAAAACTTTCCTCTTATCAATATGTATAACTTTCCAAATGTAAGGGAAGTTGAATTCACATGTTTTATATTTTAAAGTCCTTTATAGTCACTAAATGGAAGGCCAAGATGACCATACTCTCTCTCTCTCTCTCTCTCTCTCTCTCTCTCTCTCTCTCTCTCTCTCTCTCTCTCTCTCTCTCTCTCTCTCTCAGTAAATATTAATCAAGTCGTATTTAAGTCATTCCAATCACCATTTGCACCATTACAATAATTTAGTACCTAATGGAATATCCAATTACTAAACATTACCAAAGATATTTAACTAAAACTTGATTTGATACGTTCATTGAATGATTACTGAAATTATTGAGTGACACTATTAGCAAGCACTCTTCAGAAATTGTCCATACCAGTTTTTTCTCTTGGTGCTTCATATCAAAATTGGATTTAAAATATTAAAATCAGTTCGATTATACAGAATCAGGTGTAGCAATAATCATTTTTATATTGGTGCTTCATATCAAATTTGCATTTAGAATATTAAAATCCTTTTGATTAAACCGAATCTGGTGTAGCAATTACCAATTTTATACTGGACCTTCATATCAGAATTGCATTTAAGATATTGAAATCCTTCCGATTCAACAATATCAGGTGTAGAAATTACCATTTTTCTATATTTGTGTTTCGTATAAAAATTGCATTTTGAATATTAAAATCAGTTTGATTAAACATATCAGGTGTAGCAATTACCATTTTTTATATTTGTGCTTCATATCAAAATTTCCATTTAAAATATTAAAATCGTGTCGATTAAACAGAGTCAGGTGTAGCAATTACCATTTTTTATAATGGTACTTCATATCAAAATTTGTATTTAAAATATTAAAATCATGTCGATTAAACAGAGTCAGGTGTAGCAATTACCATTTTTTTATATTTGTGCTTCGTATCGAAATTGCATTTTGAATATTAAAATCAGTTTGATTAAACATATCAGGTGTAGCAATTACCATTTTTTATATTAGTGCTTCATATCAAAATTTCCATTTAAAATATTAAAATCGTTTCGATTAAACAGAGTCAGGTGTAGCAATTACCATTTTTTATAATGGTGCTTCATATCAAAATTTGTATTTAAAATATTAAAATTGTGTCGATTAAACAGTCAGGTGTAGCAATTACCATTTTTTTTATATATGTGCTTCGTATCGAAATTGCATTTAGAATATTAAAATCAGTTTGATTAAACATATCAGGTGTAGCAATTACCGATTTTTATATTAGTGCTTCATATCATAATTTCCATTTTAAATATTAAAATCGTGTCGATTAAACAGAGTCAGGTGTAGCAATTACCATTTTTTATAATGGTGCTTCATATCAAAATTTGTATTTAAAATACTCAAACCAGTTCGATTAAACAATATCAGGTGTAGTAATTAATAATGCAACATTGCACAGAAACTTTAGCGGTCAAGTTTATGCCTGATTAGAGATCTTGTTCCTAGATTGTCAACTCCAGATGCGATCTGTAAGTCAAAACTCACATTTAACATAATTCAAGTGAAACCCCACAATTTTTCAGAACTAAATTTATATTCGTTATCCATTAGCATTTTTCTAATTAGGACAATTATAAAAAAAGAAAAAGTCTCTGCTTGATGTTATTGATTACCTTTGGATATCATGTTCTCCTATCATTCATGTTATTAGACGTATGAAAAAACGATGATCTAATGAGAAATGTGCGTGTTCTCTCTCTCTCTCTCTCTCTCTCTCTCTCTCTCTCTCTCTCTCTCTCTCTCTCTCTCTCTCTCTCTCTCGTCCTCTTAGAAATTGAGTTAAGGGAGAAAACAAATAATTTGAAAGGCAGTTTTGAGTTCTGTTTTTCTTGATTTTCATGATGGATATTCAACTCTCTTTATTATTTGGTCTTAATAAGCGTTCTTTCTATTGCTAACAAGCACTTGGTACATTTCTTTCAACTTCCAGCAAGAAAAAAAGTAGCTTATAAAATAGGATGATGAAGTTGTTGTTGTTATTATTATTATTATTATTATTATTATTATTATTATTATTATTATTATTATTATTCGCTAAGCTACAACCATAGTTTGAAAAGCAGGATGCTATAAGGCTAGGGGCTCCAACAGGGAAAATAGCCCAGTGAGGAGAGGAAACAAGGAAAAATATAATATTTCAAGAACAGTAACAATATAATAAATATATCCTATATAAACTATAAAACTTTTAACAAAACAAGAGGGGGAGAGATAAGATAGAATAGTGTACCCAAATGTACCCTCAAGCAAGAGAACTCTACCC
>NC_090736.1:35142810-35152810 GCF_036898095.1 Palaemon carinicauda
TCTGCCGGTCACCAAGAGTGTGGCCGGCAGCAGGGTACTACCTTGTGTAGTTGCTGGCCGGCAGTCATTGCCGGCCAACACTGGCTATGGCCGGCCGGCAGTTGCTGCCGACCGGCACAGGCATTTGAACCAGAATGCTGCCGCCCTATAGCTGTTAAGTAGTATACTTTAAAGCTAGTTGTGGTGTGTGCCGGCCGGCAAAGGCAGGCCGGCACACATCCTCCTATACTGTACTAGTATTCTTCTGTATAGCATATACAGTAAGAAGAAAACTATAGTAAAGGTTTAGGTACAGCACTGTATCTTCTAACACTATTGTGTTTTCTTGCACGGCCCTTTGCTGTTGCCTTCAGACAAGAAGCAGAGTTCTTCCCTGTCTATTATCCCGGATTTTAAAATCATTGCCTAGGTGTGAGCTCCACCTGTTTCCTCTGGAAACTTTGCATTGGTTACTCTAGTAGAGATAAACCATTTTGATTTTGTTATCTGGAAGGCTGCAGCAATGGGTTGTGAGGGAAACACAAGTGTGTGTCTTTAATTTCTGAATTGTTATGCTATACTATGCATATCCAGTGATACATAGTTCACTTGATACTCATGGAAATTTCTTCTCTTTACAGAAGGACACTCCGAAGTGGGGAAGTGCTTTATGCAATGTCAGCAGCAAGAACCTCTGCGGACATGAGTTTTGTAGGAGACACGCAGCATACGCTGTCTCCAAGGATGATCTCCGGTATTGGGACCCTCAGGTATGTACTGTGTGCACTAACCTGATTAATGAGACATTTAAATAGCTAGGAAGAAGCTTCGTACCTGGGTAAGGGGCTTCCAAAAGTACACTTCTGGCCCTTATCTTCCAAGTGAGAAGATGAGGGCGTATCTTTTCCCTAAGGCATCAGCTGATGCAGTGATTCCCCAGCCTCAAGAGGAGATCCCCTAAGTTCAGATCCAGGTGGATGCTGAAGTCGCGGTCGCGATGCAAGACATCCAGCTAAATGACAGGATATCTGATGTGGACGGGTGTCAGGAGGAAGACCTCCTTGCAGAAGCCCAGGATGAAGTTCAAGCCCCTCTACATCGGCCGGTCTCCCAGTAGAGCTGGGACTGGCCCTCTCTTCTATTGTTGGAATGATCCAACAAATGCAGAAGGAGAATCAGGAGAAGGCGGCTGCAATGGAACTGCGAATGCAGTGCCTTGCAGAATCACATGGGCCCCAGAAAAGCTCAATGTGAAAGACCTTCCTTTGTGCTCGGATGCTAACCCATGGAGGTATGCTGAGCACATATCGATGACGACTGGAAAGATCGTCATCTCGGATATGCTGGGCTCAGTTCCCCTGGAGGGTGGAATTCTGGCCCAGCAAGGCACCATATCCGGACTGTTATGTCCGGCTGAGGAAGGAACCAGCTTCAAAGGAGGAGGCAGAGCCGAAGGAGGTCATAGTGATGACCATGCTAAGGCTCAAGCTCTACTTTCATCTTCAATGAAAGAGAGGGGCTTCTCTAACTCAAAGGTAGCTGCATTGAATAGGAAGCTCCCTTCCTTTGTGTCCTCGCCTACTAAAGCCTTCCCCCTTTTACAGAAAGGGTTTCTGGCTGTACTAAAAGCAATCGAGGCCGGCAAGTCTTGCCCCTCCCTAGAGGAGTGTAAACCCTTGTCGCTGGCCCTGCCTATGGACCACAAAGATTGGAAGGACGTCCATCTTACGTTCTAAGTGGGAAAGTTGGAGGCTGATATTGCCGGACGTCAGTTCGGCAAGGACCTCCCTAAGCTGTCTGACTTTCTTTTGCGAAGTGAGTTCGATACAAAAGAAAGACTGACTGCCTCAATGTCTCTTCAGACTACTCTCGAGACGAGGGCAAGTGACCCCAAGGTCCATGAAATGTTTATGGTAGTGGCCAAGCCTCATCTGGCCACAGTGACGAAGGACCTTTATGGCTTCGTCAAGGCAAGGAGAGCTTGTAGGGAGTTCGTGTTTACCTCGGCTACAGTGAGGCACGAGCTAAAGAAACTAATCTCCTCCAACATTTGGGGAAAAGACCTTTTTCCCTACCGACTTGCTCAAAGAAGTTTTTGATAAAGCCACCTTGGAAAATAGAAACCTTCTCCAGAAGTGGGACCTGGCTATCAAAAGAAAGTCTTCCCCGGATGAGGGTCCTCAACCAAAGAGGAAGACTATGAGGACTAGGCTACCGTCTCGGCCAGCCAAGCCTCTTAGACAGCAACAGCAACTGCAATTGCCATTGCCCCCAGTGCCCCAGATCGTGGCACAAACCCCGACCACCTTTCAGTGGGTACCCCAGGCCGTGTCGACACAGTCCACGGCATTCACCCCAGCGTTCGAAGGGCAGTCTACTTCCTTCCGAGCAAAGCCTAGAAGAGCAGCCAGAGGCTCGTCTAGACGCCCCTCAAGGGGAAGGGGATTCAGGGGTGGTCGTGGTCAGGAAGGCAAGACCTCAGGACGGCAGTCCAAGTGAGGTGATACCGGTAGGAGGGAGACTTCTGAAATTTCGGGATCGGTGGACCTTCGATCCCTGGGCCCACAGCCTACTCAAGAATGGATTGGGCGGGAGCTGGTACAGCACTCCACCCCCGTACCTTCGGTTTTTCCAACACTCCACCCCCGTTATGGAGGAGTACGTTCAAGAACGGTTGGAGAAAAAGGGTGAAGCCCATCAATTTCTAAGGGAGGCTGTTTTGTGTTCCCAAGAAAGACTCGGAAAAGCTCAGAGTCATTCTGGACTTGTCGCCACTTAACAAGTTCATAGTGAATTGCAAATTCAAAATGCTAACACTGCAACACATAAGGACCTTACTGCCCAAGAGGGCATATTCCGTCTCTATAGACTTGTCAGATGCCTACTGGCACATTCCAATTAGCCATCGACTCTCCCCTTACCTAGGGTTCAGGCTACAGCGAAGACTATACGCCTTCGGAGCCATGCCATTCGGGCTAAACATAGCCCCAAGGATTTTTACGAAGCTTGCGAGCGTAGCTCTCAAACAATTTCGCCTAAAGGGAATTCAGGTAGTAGCCTACCTGGACGACTGGTTGGTGTGGGCAGCATCCGAGACAGAATGCTTGCAAGCTTCCAGTCAAGTGATCCAGTTCCTAGAGTACCTAGGCTTCAAGATCAACAGAAAAAGTCTCGACTTTCTCCATCTCAAAAGTTCCAGTGGCAAGATCCACTGGGACCTTTTGTCACACCGTTTCTCCACCCCAGCGAAGAAAAGGAAGGAGATAGCGGGTTCTGTCAAGAGACTTCAAGATTCCGAAAGGATATCAAGACACGAGCAGGAGAGAGTACTGCGCTCTCTCCAGTTTGCTTCGGTGACAGACCCAGTGCTAAGAGCACAGCTAAAGGATGCAATCGGAGTTTGGAGAAGTTATGCATCAAACGCGTGAAGAGATCTGAGAAGACCAGCCGCTTCGGCTAAGTACTCTTCTCAGGCCTTGGTCCCAAGCCAGAAATCTAAAGAAGTCAGGTTCTTCTTCAGCCACCTCCCCCGTAGGTGACGATTCACTCAGACGCCTCAAAGGAGGGATGGGGAGGTCACTCTCATCGGAAAAAAGTCCAGGGGACTTGGTCCAGGCTATTCAAGACCTTTCTCATAAAACTTTCTAGAAGCTAGGGCAGTGCTCCTTACCTTAAAGAAAGTCTCCCCGCGTCATTCGTTCCACATAAAGTGGTAATAGACAGCGAGGTAGTTGTAAGATACTTGAATCGACAAGGATCGAGGTCACCACCTCTCAACCAGGTGATGTTGGCCGTCTTCCGATTGGCGGAAAAGAAGAAGTGGTACCTGTCGGCAGTTCACCTTCAAGGAGTCCACAATGTGACAGCGGACGCTCTATCCAGGTTCACACCGATAGAGTCGGAATGGTCCTTAGATGCAGGATCATTCTCCTTCATTCTGAATCAGTCCCAGAACTGCAGATAGACCTCTTTGCGACGAAAGACAACAAGAAGTTGCCCCTGTACGTGCCCCGTACGAGGACCCCTTAGCGGAAGCAGTGGACGCGATGTCCCTCGACTGGAACAGATGGTCCAAGATTTATCTGTTCCCTCCTCACAACCTTCTGTTGAGGGTCCTCAACAAACTGAGATCCTTCAAAGGGTAGCGGCAATAGTGGCCCACAAGTGGCCGAACAGCGTGTGGTTCCTCCTGGCATTGGAACTGTAGCTGAAGTTTGTACCACTACCAGATCCAGTTCTGACCCAGCGAGTCCAGAAGTCAACTGTCTGCGCTTCATTACAGAAAACCCGGACCCTGCAGTTCATGATTTTCTCTCCCTAGCGGTGAGAAAGCGTTTCGGGATTTCGAAAGCCAGTATAGACTTCATTGAGGAATATAAATGCAAATCTACTAGAAGGCAATATGAGTCATCTTGGAGAAAATGGGTGGCCTTTTGTCAAGGCGAAGATTCCGCAGGAGATCTTGACAGACTTCTGCTTATCTTTTTTCCCCACCTCCATGGTCAAGGGTTGGCAGCGAACACGATTTCAGCGTGTAAGTCTGCTTTGACAAGACCCATTCTATATGCCTTCCAGGTCGACCTAGGTAACGAGATCTTTAATAAAGTTCCGAAAGCCTGTGCTAGGCTCAGACCTTCAAAGCCCATTTCATGGTCTTTAGACAAGTTCTTCATTTCGCTTCTCTGTTGAGCAATGAAGAATGTGCGTTAAAGGATTTGACACAAAAAGTTATTTTCCTAATTTGCACTCGCGTCCGGGGCCAGGGTTAGTGAGATTGTAGCCTCTCGAGAGAGGCAGGTCGTGTTCAGTTCCTGGATGGGGAAAAACTGAACCTGTTTCCGGATCCTACGTTTCTCGCCAAGAATGAGTTACCCACCAACAGGTGGGGTCCCTGGAGAATCTGCCCTCTGAAAGAAAATGCATCTCTATGTCCAGTAGAATGCCTAAAGGTCTATCTTCATAGAACTTCAGACTTCAAGGGTGGTCAACTATTCAGGGGAGAAACATCAGGCTCAAATTTATCTCTGAATCAACTCAGAGCGAAAATCACATATTTTATTCGCAGAGCGGATCCTGACAATACACCCGCAGGTCACGATCCGAGGAAAGTTGCCTCATTCTTAAATTTCTTTAATTGCATGGATTTTGAACATCTCCGTTCATACACTGGCTGGAAGTCTTCCAGAGTGTTCTTTCGCCACTATGCGAAGCAAGTAGAGGAACTAAAAGAGATCTGTGGTAGCAGTGGGTCGCGGTGTTAACCCTACTGTTTAACTCTGCGAGGAACAGTGGTCTTAATTGGAATGATTAATTCCAGGGTGAGTGTGTAGTTACATACTGTACTACAAACTAAGTGAGGGCACTGTGTTGCCCATCCAGACTGTTCCATTTCCGAAGGTGAACCTAGCATAAGTGCAGACATGTGTGCCGAGCGTTTCTAACGCTAATGTCATTGATTTGTAATACAGGCTTTTATGACTTTGATACCTCGGTATCTTAAAAGTGGCATCTAATGTTTTTCTTTCAGACAAACAAGCCCTGTTTACTATCATACTTATGCTTAAAGTTTTGGGTTATCCTCTTCTTATATATATATATATATATATATATATATATATATATATATATATATATATATATATATATATATATATATATATATATATATATATATATATATATATATATATATATATAATTGTGGTTAACCTGTCTATTTATTGCCTGTCAATAATATGGTTCCTGAGAACCTTGCGTCTCCTTCACCTGTGTCAATTTACTGGTATAATTGAGCATTCATTCTATGTACCTTATCTGGGATAATTCTAATAGAATTGTTCCTTTATGCAAGCTATGTTGCATTGGTTTTCCTCCTATGCGGATATAAAACCTTTGTCCAATACAAGTATTGTGCGGAAAACTGGTCGATATTTCATATTGACGCAGTGGTCCTTTACAAACTATGCTTTACTTAATATAGGGCGAGACCACTATATTAGCTTGCCTGGTATTCGTACATAGATATATGTACTCTTCGAGACTTTTCCAGAGTCTAGTAGGACTCTTCCCTGTAGGGGGCAGGAAGCTCTAACATAGTTTATAGTTAGTTGAAAAGATGTATAACGGTAACATCTTAGGTCTCTAGGTCTAGTCGACCGGGAAAAAATTACCTCCGGGGAGTACGGCACGTTCTGAGAATCCACAGATACAGTAATGCTCTGGTACACTTCCATCAGGACGACATGGCTTGAGCCCAAAAAACGGATTTTGAGCGAAGCGAAAAATCTATTTTTGGGTGAGATGGCCATGTCGTCCTGATGGACCCGCCCTTGCCTTTCTAAGAAAGGGCTGTAGGACCCCTCCCTACATACAGTATCTGTAGCACCTCGTGTACGCTACAAGGAATACAGATGGTGCCAGGATTGGCGCCAGGCACGCATACGAATCGGGGGATAGGGAAGCCTTGGGAGTGGCTCCCCTTTTTCTTTCCCGAATTCGTATCTCGTCAATCTCCCTCCTACGAGACGAAATCTCTGTTCAGGTCGTAGATTGCCATGTGACGTGTCTAGAATACATCCTCTGATATGTCGCGATATCCCTTTCACGAGGGATACTCGCTCCAGGAGTTAGAATTCTGGTACCTTAAGGTAAATTCTCTGGGAATATCGCCGTAGTTGTAATATACCCTAGGAAGCTACCCTATAGGAACTTCCATCAGGACGACATGGCCATCTCACCCAAAAATAGATTTTTCGCTTCGCTCAAAATCCGTTATATATATATATATATATATATATATATATTATATATATATATATATATATATATATATATTATATATATATATATATATATATATATATATATATATATATATAGACTTTTCTGCATATTACAATTTGTATATACAAAGTGTAATATACAGAATGAAAGTATATATATATATATATATATATATATATATATATATATATATATATATATATATATATATAAGTGTGTTTGTGTGTGTATGTATATAAATATACATATGTATATATATATATATATATATATATATATATATATATATATATATATATATATATTTATATATATATATATATGTATATAAATATATATATATATATATATATATATATATATATATATATATACTTTCTTTTTGTATACTACACTTTGTATAAATATATATATATATATATATATATATATATACATATATATATATATATATATATATATATATACTTTCTTTCTGTATACTACACTTTGTATATATGTATATATATATATATATATATATACAAAGTGTAGTATACAGAATGAAAGTATAATATATATATATATATATATATATATATATATATATATATATATATATATATATATTCATATTTATATGTATATATATATATATATACTATCTTTTTGTACACTAAACTTTGTATATATATATATATATATATATATATATATATATATATATATATATATATATATATATATATATATATATGTGTGTGTGTGTGTGTGTGTGTATGTGAATCATTATACGATTGATGAAATATTTTGCTGCAGTCAAGAAGACCCTTTTGGAATGCAGTATACTGCTATTACCTAATCAATAAATTATGCACATATAACTTCCATTGAATTTAACTGAACTGTTTCAATAGCTACCCACTCAAGTGAGAGAGTAGTATAGTACATCCAGTGTTATCAGATTGTTGATGAAAGATAAAAAAATGTATGAGGAAGGTAGCCTACTTGGCAATATGGCGTGTGGGTAAGAAGAGTACATATCCGACGCTATTCTAGGAAGTAATTATGAATTGCGATTGCCGATCTTTATCGATCGTACAATATCTTATAGTGAGCCTGCGTACATTAACCTGCGTAGATCAATCTACTAAAATGATTCATAAGTTTTTTTTTTTTTTTTTTTTTTTTTTTATAAATACTTATTACCTTCCAAAAAACAAATAGTCTTTACATAAGACTGAGTAAATATCTTATATTAATTATTATGTAGTGCAAAAAAAAAAAAAAATATGCCTCGAAATAAAACAAGGAAAAAGAAGAAAACGGCCCAATTTTGCTGTACTTTCGATGAAGATACGAATAATTGATAAAATAAATATGCAGATTTCTAGGTCATCACACTAACTCCCTTACCACGTTGAAAATTTAAATTATTGAGGAAAATAGCAGAAACAGCCGCAATACATTCGAAGTCCTAACGGAACTCTGTTTAGAAAGAGTTGTGTATTCACGGAATGTGGTGTCTTTTCGCTTGGTTTAACTGGAATTCGTTATCTTAGAAGAGGGAGGAGTTACGAGGGAGGGAAGAGATAGGCGTCATTTGAGTAAATTCTTTCATTGATTTTGGTAAATAGGATGAGAAGTAGAATACAGAAACTGATAAAAAAAATAACATTAACTATTATTATTAGTTTTTATTATTATTGATTATTAATTTATTATTATTATTATTATTATTATTATTATTATTATTATTATTATTAATTATTTATATTTATTATTACTATTATCATCATTATTACTATTATTATCATCATTACTATTATCATCATTATTACTATTATTATCATTATTACTATTATTATCATTATTACTATTATTATCATTATTATCATTATTATTATTGTCATCCAACTTGCAACCCAGTGAGAAAAGGAAATAAGGAAACAGATAGATTAGTGCACCTGCGTGTACCCAAGACAGTTGAGGACCATAGCACAAATTCATGAAAGGATAGTCATTTGCTTGGACGCGCAGTGCCTATCTAAGGCAAGTGACCCTGCATACTATTCCAGTAAGTTCAACCGCCAGGCCTCAAGAGTAGAGGCCGAAAAGACATCTTGTCTATCGCCTTAAACCCAATCCGTCACCTACTAACAGTGACTTCATTGAGATTTAGGGAGGCATTTCCTCCACACCCAAAGTTCTTGTTACTACACCAGGTTGCTCATCCTCTAATATAACCGCTGGTAAACATGGATTGCTAAAAAAGACCGGGTTTGTGTATATATATATATATATATATATATATATATATATATATATATATATATATATATATATATATATATATATATACATGACCACTTTCCTCCATAACAATTAGGTTCATAAAATACTAAAAGAAATGAGACTGGAATGAACTGATTGACTCTAACAACCAAAGGGGTGGGTATAAAAGAAAATACTAAAGTACCCTACCTAGTATTTTATACAAAAAATATATACAATAATTACAATGAGCACAGATAATGGGAAGCACCGTGACTTAAATGATCATTACCCATAAATAAATATAACATTTAAAATTACAAATACAGATAACTTAAAGTTCAAGTAAATGATAAACACAATTAGCAGAATTAATTAACAAAAACAGAGTAAGCAGCAGTAATGACAAACAAATAAGAGAATCTTTCATTACTAATAAAATAATAAAGACAAGCCCATACACTTGCTCCTCACTAAATAACAAGAGCTAATACTTGCTCAACACCGATAAAAAACCGGTTAATGAACTATCATACACGAAATGAAATACACCATCAATACTTAAGAGCCATACACTACTCTTCCAACATATCAAAAACATCCAGAAACACAATCCATGATTCTCGAGGACGACCATCATCCACTGTACGGGGTAACGACCACGATAGTGTCGATGCGACAGCCGCTTCGCTGCCACCGAATAATATCTCTTCAAAACTAGTAACCATGGTTTGGTCACCATCTCGACCTCGGGAGCTGGGTTGTCGTCAAGTGACCCCACACCTGCTGTATCACGACCATCACTATCTACTAGGTGATATTTCAAAACTGTTGCTGCTGCTTGTTCTCAACTACATTACGATAACCTGGCTTCCCCAACCGGACTGATTCTTGTCACTCACAATGTGACAAAAGTAAACTAGTCTCCCGCCTTAACAAAGAAAAGAGGGCAGTTAAGCAAAATTTAAACTTAGGTTGTTTTAAA
>NC_090736.1:35155310-35157810 GCF_036898095.1 Palaemon carinicauda
AGAGAGAGAGAGAGAGAGAGAGAGTCTTGATAAAGATTCTGAACACTTCAGCAAAACCTCAAAGCATGAGAGAGAGAGAGAGAGAGAGAGAGGAGAGAGAGAGAGAGAGAGGAGAGAGAGAGAGAGAGGAGAGAGAGAGAGAGGAATCTTAAAAAATAACCTGAACACTTCATCGAAACGCAAAGCCTAAGAGAGAGAGAGAGAGAGAGAGAGAGAGAGAGAGGAGGAGAGAGAGAGAGAGAGTCTTGATAAAATTTCTGAACACTTCACCAAAACGTGAACAATGAGAGAGAGAGAGAGAGAGAGAGAGAGAGAGAGAGAGTCTTGATAAAGATTCTGAGCACTTCACCAACAAACTCAAAGCAGGGGAGAGAGAGAGAGAGAGAGAGAGAGAGAGAGAGAGAGAGAGAGAAGAGAGAGAGAGAGAGAGAGTGTGTGTGTGTGTGGGGCACCTCGTATATCCACCAGAGAGTTGCTAACGCATCTTCCGGTGTATTTTGTATCTTCCAGTCTTGGATGGTCTGGGATGCATCTTAGGTATTTATCGAGCTTATTCTTAAACACATCTACCCTCACTCCTGATGTTTCTTAGATGAGCTGGCAGCGCATTAAATAGTCGCTGCATTATCGATGCTGGTGCGTAGTGGATTAATGTCCTGTGTGCCTTCCTTAATTTTCTCGGTATAGTTTTGGGCGCTATAAATCTACCACGGCTTGCTCTTTCTGATATTTTTAGCTCCATGATGTTTTCAGTAATTCCTTCGATTTGCTTCCATGCTTGTATTATCATGTAGCGTTTTCTGCTCCTTTCTAGACTGTATAGTTTTAAAAATTGCAGTCTTTCCCAGTAGTCAAGGTCCTTAACTTTTTCTATTCTAGTAGTATAGAACCTTTACACTCTCTATTTGTGCAATATCCTTTTGGTAGTGGGGGTACCATATAACATTGCAGTACTCGAGTGTACTACGTGCATAAGTTTTGTAACTCATAATCACGTGTTCAGCTTTTCTTGTTTTAAAGTGTCTGAATATCATTCCCATTTTTGCTTTACATTTAGCCAACAGTGTTGCTATTTGGTCGTTACATAACATATTCTTATTTAACATTACACCAAGGTCTTTAATTGCTTCCTTGTTTGTGATTGTCTCCTTATTCGGTCCCCTGTATCCTTCTCTGTTTCCATAGTTTATCGATTTGAATTTACCGGAGTTAAATACCATCCTATTTAACTCTGCCCATTCATATATTTTGTTTAGATCGCTTTGTAATGAGTTCCTGTCTTCATCACAAGTATTTTCTCTACTTATTGTGTCATCGGCGAAACTTCTCACTACAGAGTTTATAACATTACAGTCTATGTCTGAGATCAAAATAACAAACAGCAGTGCAGCTAATACCGTACCCTGTGGAACCCCAGATATTACCTGATCTTCATCTGATTTCTCATCATTGGCAACCACTATCTGTTTTCTGTTTTGCAGAAATTCTTTTACCCATTTTCCTACCTTTCCCACAAAATTATGCTTTCTAATTTTTTCTCTATTATATTATTGTCTATCTTGTCAAAGGCTTTTGCAAAATCTAGATAGATCACATCTGTGTCTTTTTCATTTATCATATTTTTGTATATGTTTTCATAGTGTGCTATCAGTTGGGTTTGTATACTTTTCCGGGCACAAAACCGTGTTGACCTATATTGAACAAATTATTTTCTTTTTTATTACCCTTTCATACACTTTCATAATATGTGATGTTAGACTAACAGGTCTTTAAGTGCTTGCCTCTAGTTTTGATCCACTTTTCAAAATAGGGATTATATAAGCTAATTTATGTTCAGTATATATCTCGCTCATATCTGCACTTTGTCTTAGCAGTATTGCAAGCGGCCTCGCCATAGTGTGTGCAGTTTTTTTTAGCCAAATCGATGGAACTCCATTTGGTCTGGCCGCCGATCCATTTTTAATTTCGCTCATAGCCTGCATAATATCTGCTTCATTAATATCTATATCCGTTAGATATTCAACATTTTCTTCTCTCATTTCTGTTTTAATATTCTCATTCGAAATTCTTGGCGTGAACTCACTCTTATATTGTTTCTGCTAATTTGTTGCATATTTCCTTTTTTTTTTTTTATTCGTTAACCGTCCTTCAATTCTTAGAGGGCTTGTTTCTAATCTCCCTTCATTCATCTTTTTTGCATAGAAGTAAAGTACTTTAGTATTTTTTTTTGATATTTTGAAGTGTCCTTTCTTCTAAGTCTCTTTTTTTTCATTTTCTTTCGATTGTATAATCTTTTCTCCTGCATTTTCTATCTTACTTTTTATTTCCATCATATTCCATACATTTTTTTCTTTTGCAAGATTTTTCTTCCATTTGCTAATTTTCTGAAAAAAGATCCTTCTGTCTCTTGGTATGCATATCTGATGTAATTGTGCATATTTGGATTGAAAGGCATTATATCTTGGTTGTGCATAGCTCGGTATATACTTGACTTGTTTTT
>NC_090736.1:35162810-35167810 GCF_036898095.1 Palaemon carinicauda
CAGGGAGATGGAATTGTATAGTAACTAAAAGAATCACAATTGATGAAGAGGAATATCCATCTTTTGAAGAGTTTACAAGGTTCATAAGTGATGAAGCCAATAAGGCATGTAATCCAACATCATCTTACGGTGCACTTAATAGAAGAGATACAGTATTTACACCTAAAGAAAAACAACCACAAAGTAAGGTAGCAAAGCGTACATCATTTGCAACTAAATTTAATGAAGTTAATAATGTTACAAATGCTGCATCTGATGAAAATAAAATCTATAAATAAAAAACAAACCGAGAGTAAAATGAATGTAGGATTTACATGTTATTACTGTAAACAAAACCATGATATTGAAAAATGCCCAAAGTTCTTAAAACTTGATCTTGCTCAAAGAAACCAATATTTGACAGATAAAAAAAAATGTGTAGAGGTTGTTTCAAGGTTGGTCATTATTCAAGGTATTGTAAAAGACCAAGGAAATGTATTAAATGCAAGAGATGGCACCCAACAATTCTCCACGATGAAACCTTGAATAAAAAAAACCAAGTTCTGGTGATACCCAACAAGAACAGGCTATAGCTAATAGAATTAATGTTAGCAGATATTTTTCAGCTGATGTTCACTCAATGATTGTACATGTTTGGTTAAGCCATAAGAATACAAATAATGTCATGGTATATGCAGTATTGGATGATCAGTCAGATGCTTGTTTTATCAAAGAAAGTGTCCTAAGGTATATGAATGTCAATGGCCAAATTTCTGTCATCAAGATAGCGACTATGCTGGGTGAAGAGGCTATAAAAAGTACTAAAGTATTTGGTTTATCAGTGAAGGGCATAAATGATAATAGTAGTGTAAATTTACCATGTGTCTACTCTAGAAAAACTATTCCTGCAAGAAGAACACAAATCCCTAAAAAAATGTTCAGCTCTAAGATGGCCTCATCTTAAGAAAATTGCTGGAAGGCTAGTTGAGTATAATCCTGACATTGAGATAGGCCTATTGATAGGTATAAACTGTATAAAAGCTGTCAAACCTTTAGAAATCATTCCTGGGTCTGGAAATGAGCCCTATGGTCAGAGAACAGTCTTGGATGGGGAATTATTGGTAATGTAAATGTTAATGAGAATAATTTAGAAAGTGATGGTGTTGTTAATAGAACTGTAGTTGAAGAAATTGAAATAAATTCCAAGATATCAAATAACATTTTTACAGAACCAACCAAAGTAAAAGAAGTGTATGAGCCTCATCATGTCAGAGAGATGTTTGAATCTGATTTCATAAGTAATGTTAGTGACGATGAGGTAGCTTTGTCAGTAGAAGAAAGACAGTTTATTGAAATTGTTTGTTATGGTATTAAGATTATTGATGGTAAACAGTTTAAAATTCCATTGCCACTCAAAGGAGGTGGTATTCAGTTCCCAGATAATAAGTTAGTAGTCCAGAAAAGACTATCTAACTTCAAACAAAATCTTCAGAAGAATGTAAGCATGAAAAATGATTACATAAATTTCATGAAGAATATGATTGATAAGGGTTATGCGGAAAGGGTTCCTTTGAATGAAACATGCCTAACTAATGGAAAGGTTTGGTTTGTGCCACATCATGGGGTTTACCATCCCAGAAAGCCTGACAAAATCAGGGTAGTATCCGATTGCTCTTTTATGTATAAAAATGTATGTTTGAATGATTGTTTACTTCAGGGACCAGACTTGTCAAATAGTCTAGCTTTTACGATTTCTGTGGTTTGATAACCATGATTTAGAAGGCGACATTGTTCAATATAGGATGAATGTTCATCTATTTGGTGCTAGAAGCTCTCCATCTGTTGCAAACTATACTTTGAAAGCTACTGCTGATAGATTTAAGGATAAAACTACTGAAAAGGCAGCAGAGTTCATTAAAGAAGACTTTTATGTGGATGATGGCTTAAAGTCTGTAGCTACAGCGGAGGAAGCCATAAACTTAGCCAAAGACAGTCAGATGATATGTAAAAGGGGTGGTTTCCATTTGCACAAATTTGTTGCCAATAATGCTGAAGTTTTAAAGGCTATGTGTCCTGATGAAATTGCTCAATCAGTTGAGAATCTTGATTCAACGAAAGATAAATTGCTAGAGGAACGAACATTAAGTATGGAGTGGTGTACGGAAACAGATACATTCAATTTTAATGTCAAACCCATTAAAAGGCCTAGTACTAGAAGGAATGTTTTATCCATAGTTAGCTCTATTTTTGATCCTCTAGGCATGATATCACCATTCATTCTTATAGGTAAGAAAGTTTTGCAAACCCTATGTAAACAAGACCTCTGCTGGGATGATCCTATTCCTAAATCTGTTATTATTGAATGGGAAAACTAGTTAAGTCAATTACCCAAATTGAAAGATATTAAAGTTGAGAGATGTTATAAACCAGCCAACATGAATGTCATAGACTATGAATTGTATCATTTTTCTGATGCTAGTGAGAAGGGTTATGGTCAATGCTCATACTTAAGAATGACAGATGCAAATGGACAAGTACATACTAGGTTAGTTATGGCTAAATCAAGAGTGTCTCCCTTGAAAATTTTTACAATACCTAGGTTAGAACTCACTGCTGCATTAGCATCAGTGAAGGTGAGTTATTTCTTAAAAAAGGAGCTGAAGGTCAATATTAGTAAAGAAGCATTTTGGGTAGATAGTACAATAGTTCTTGGATACATAGCTAATCAATGTAAACAGTTTAAAGTTTTTGTTGCAAACAGAGTTGCACAAATCAGAAATCACACCTTACCTGAACAATGGAGATATTTTTTCCTCAAGTGATAATCCTGCTGATTTATGTTCAAGAGGCATGTCTGTTCATGATCTGACTAGTAACTATATGTGGTGGCATGGACCTGAATTCTTAAAACATGATAATGCTGATAATGTAACTTTATGTTCATTTGAAGTTGCAGATGAAGATCCAGAATTAAAGAAAGTGTCACTGGCAATTAACACTGATGATAATAATTATGCTACCATACTTACCAGACTTAATTACTTCTCAGATTGGACACGTGCCAGAAGGTCATTAGCTTTATGTAATAGGTTTATTGATAAATTTAAACAGAAATCATTATATACTGAGTATGTTCATGTGTCTGTAGATGAGCTAATCAAGGCAGAAATTACCATTATAAAATTAGTCCAAAGAGAAGCTTTTTAATATGAATATCAGTTGTTAAGTATAAGCAATAACAAATTTGATAAATGTTTAAGGAAATCTAGCAATTTGTACAAGCTTGATTCATTTATTGGTAGTGATGGCTTAATAAGAGTGGGTGGTAGATTACACAGAAGTAATTTTGATGTTCATGTAAAATATCCTGTGATTTTTCCAAAGAGTAGTCATATTACTGAATTGATAATCTGTCACTATCATAATAAAGGTAGAAATTTAACTTTAAATGAAATTAGATCTAATGGTTACTGGATTATAAGTGGATCATCCTTAGTAGCGAAACATATATCAAAATGTGTAACTTGTAGAAAAATTAGACATGATACTCTTACACAGAAGATGGCCGATTTATCAAAGGATAGGGTAGAAAATCTTCTCCATTCACTTACAGTGCAGTTGATTATTTTGGTCCATTTATAATTAAGGAAGGTAGAAAAGAGCTCAAAAGGTATGGTGTATTATTTACACGTATGTCAACTAGGGCAATACACATTGAAACAGCCCATTCTCTCAGTACAGACTCTTTCTTAAATGCTCATAGGAGATTTGTTTGCAGAAGAGGTCATTGCGCACAACTGCGTTCAGATCAAGGTAGCAACTTTATTGGTGCAAGAGAAGAGTTTGCAAAGAGACTCTGAGAAATTAATGTTGAAAATATTAAAAATGAATTATTAAAGAACCAATGTGATTTTATAACATTTAAAATGAACCCACCTTATGCAAGTCATATGGGTGGTGTTTGGGAGAGACAAATAAGATCTGTTAGAAATATTTTGAATGTATTGCTATCTAACAATAGTAAAATTTTAGACGATGAATCTTTGAGAACATTCATGAATGAAGCAGAAAATATTGTAAACGGGCGACCATTATCCACAGATAACTTGAATGATCCTTTAAATGTAGAACCTTTGACACCTAATCATTTTCTGACATTGAAGTCTAAGGTAGTCTTGCCTCCTCCAGGTAATTTTGTAAAAGAGGACATGTTTTCAAAGAAAAAATGGAGGCGTGTACAATGTCTTCTTAATCAGTTATGGAAAAGGGGGCAAAGTGAATACTTACAATCGTTATAAATACGCCAAAAGTGGTTAAAGCCTCAAAGGAATGTAGAAATTGATGATATAGTTTTAATTAAAGACTATAATCTACCTCACAACAAGTGGATGTTAGGCCGAGTATTAGAAACAAACGCAGATGAAGCTGGCCATGTTAGAAAAATTAAATTGTTAGTAGCAGATGCTTTTCTTGATGAAAATGGTAAACGCAACAAGACAGCTACAATCCTAGAAAGGCCTATTCATTCAGTTGTAATATTATTGGAAAGTACAACAGGGAAGTCCCCATCAGGATCATTTAGGTCATTATGTACTGCATATTTTTATTTGGTATGGAATGGACTAACCTGTATTTTGTGATTTTATTGTTTGTAAAGAATCTCATATTCATTCCCCAATAGTATAGTTATTGTTTAAATTGTTATCAAAATAAATGGGAGCCATTGTTACTGTCATTAGAACACCCAGTTATATCTGAGTTTTGAAACAATACTAAAATACATTCTACCAAGGTGGACGAGGTACTTCTCGCTCTATTGGGTAGAAGTAAACAATCACAACAACTGCTGCCTCAGATTCAAGCACATGAAATGTGACTTGCTTGTCATGGATTTCTTCATGATGTATATCTAATGGATTAAGTCCCCAAAATTGTGGAAGATATGTCAATTTGCTTATAGTATGTATTTCTGTACTTTTTTGATATTATGTTTTTATTTGTACCTTTGATATAGCCAATGG
>NC_090736.1:35170310-35187810 GCF_036898095.1 Palaemon carinicauda
AATAAATAAATAAGAAGGTAACATTATGAGACATAAGGAATTTACAAGCTCAGTAGTTTTCTCATTCTGATTCAAAATAAGTACGCAAACCAAGTGAGGCGAGTTAATTTAATTATTATTATTATTATTATTATTATTATTATTATTATTATTATTATTATTATTATTATTATTATTATTACTTGCTAAGCTACAACTCTCGTTGGAAAAGTTGGATGCTATACGTCCAGGGGTCTTGAGTAAAATATTTATAATCCAAATGTATTAATGCATTAAAGTCTGGTTTCTCTTAACGACCTTAACGTGTCTTGCTGTGAACGATCAGACTAAAATCTCCCACCATCATCAGTCTGCACTGCCCAGCGTGGTGAAGAAAACTGGCCAAACCCCAGACACGAATTGATATCTCTAAAGTCTTTATCCTGCTGTATTTGTTGTTGTTGTTGTTGTTGTGTATATATATATATATATATATATATATATATATATATATATATATATATATATATATATATATATATGTGTGTGTATTTATGTGTATATAATATATTCATATAATACTATATATATATATATATATATATATATATATATATATATATATATATATATATATATATATATATATATATATATATATATATATATATATATTTTACCCAAAAACCGATAAATTGGTTGGAACTTTTGACCGGGGAAACGTCTGTCTATATCCGAACATGACTTGACAACAAAACGTTTACCCGATTGAGCGGTTTAAAGAATTGATATAAAAATTTTAACCGGGTGTCACCGGTCGCTTGCTTTTGACATTACCCATAGTCATAAAAAAAAAAAATTCTGGGTAACGTACCTACAACTATAACGTTAAATAATAAAATAGCATACACGCCAACCTTTGATCATAGCACTGGCAGCATTTTTGCTTGTTCCCCGGTCGCGCTTGCCAGCGCTGTGATCAAAGGTTGGCGTGTATGCTATTTTATTATTTAACGTTATAGTTGTAGGTACGTTACCCAGAATTTTTTTGTTTTATGACTATGGGTAATGTCAAAAGCAAGCGACCGGCGACACCCGGTTAAAATTTTTATATCAATTCTTTAAACTGCTCAATCGGGTAAACGTTTTGTTGTCAAGTTATGTTCGGATATAGACAGACGTTTCCCCGGTCAAAAGTTCCAACCGATTTATCGGTTTTTGGGTAAAATATCACTCTTTTTTTACGCAAGCGTATTGATTAACTAGTTTATAGTCATATCTTCAAAATGTGAGGTCAAACATGTCTATAACTTATTATTCAGAAGCTGAGAAATAAACGTTGAAAGTTCGCTTAAAGATGTCAGTTTGATGCCTTTTGAAACTTAAGTACGTGACTACAGCCTTCGTGATTACCGCAAAAAATTCCCACATAGCCTAATACACAATTTAAAACATAATCTACAAAACCTGAGGTCGAACAGCTATCTAGCTCATTCAGAAGCTAAGATTATAGAGTTGAAACTTTGCTAAAAAGCGTCTATCCATGACTCTATATAGAACACCTGAAAGTTGACGTAATTTTTGCTATTTTTTTGCATATTTCTGACGTCATATTTCACGAACCTTACAAGATAGGGACTTGAAACTTTTAGGATCGTCTAGTTAAATTGAATAGAACTAAATCCTAGAGTTTCAAGCTTATACTATGTCCGGAAAGCACTTTTCTGAAAACCCGGTATTTCTGGTTTACGTAATTGTATATAACAGCACTGGCAGCATTTTTGCTTGTTCCCCGGTCGCACTTGCCAGCGCTGTGATATATATATATATATATATATATATATATATATATATATATATATATATATATATATATATATATATATATATATATATATGTATGTATATATATATATATACACAAACATATATATATATTTATATATATATATATATATATATATATATATATATATATATATATATATATGGTTCGATTCCCGGCCGGAGCCAAGCTCTTGTCTTTGTGTGATTTCGCCTGGGGCTCTGATCCCGAGGTCGTTAAGAGAATCCAGACATTAATGTATCAAAAAAATATATATGGCTTATTTGAATATGAAAAACATGTAAAACTGTGCAAAATTTATCATATATATATATATATATATATATATATATATATATATATATATATATATATATATATATATATATATATACATACACATACATATATATATATATATATATATATATATATATATATATATATATATATATATATTATATATATATATATATATATATATATATATATATATATATATATATATATATATCGTAGAAGAATTGTGTTTTATCCGTTTCTAGCCTTTAAAATAAGGCAAAAGTTTTAGCAGCAACCTCGGGCAAGTCAAAGCAAAAGTTTTGGTCCTTAAATTCTTGTCAGAAGAGTATATCTCCCAAAGTGACAGACATTTAATGGTTTTAGATTAAATGTTCGGGAACAATTTTCTGGTAATTTATCAGAATTTTCCGAGGGCGGATGGAAATAACACTTTCCTGTTTGTGATTTTCAATGTAATCCTTCAAGTTTCATTTATTTTTATTTTTTGTACTAGTTTCTCTTAATTTTACACACTCACGAACATTATTTATATATATATATATATATATATATATATATATATATATATATATATATATATATATATATATATATATATCAGATGCAGGACCCAACCCGGAGAATTCCGGACGGGATTTACTGAGTGAGTGATATCTATATATCTATCTATATATATATATATATATATATATATATATATATATATATATATATATATATATATATATATATAATATATAAATATATATTTATATATATATATATATATATATATATATATATATATACATATATATTTATATATATATATATATATATATATATATATATATATACATACATATATATATATATATATATATATATATATATATATATATATATATATATGATATATAAATATATATATATATATATATATATATATATATATATATATATATATACATATATATATATATATATATATATATATATATATACATACATATATATATATATATATATATATATATATATGTATATATATATATATATATATATATATATATATATATATATTTATATATATGCATATATATATATATATATATATATATATATATATATATATATATATATATATGTATATATGTATATATATATATATATATATATATATATATATATATATATATACATATATATCTTTTCTGAGTGATGATATCTTGACGTGATGAAAGGGTTTACATATCGAACTGATCAGGAAACCTGTACTAATCAGAGCCACCCATTCTAGGTTGGTTTACCGTGAGAAATCAGACTAATATCTCGTGCCATAACCAGTCCGCAGTGACCAACCTTTTTCCTGCAGTGACCAGGACCCACTGTAGTGGACTGGAAATGGTTAGTTTTGTTTTGTTTTTCAGTGTACGTGTATATACATATATATATATATATATATATATATATATATATATATATATATATATATATATATATATATATATATATCATAGACTCCTTTAAGGAAGGACTGGAACGTCCCCTGCTCGGTGTTTTTAACTTGAGTCTGGACTAAAATGACTTCTAGAAGGGCTAGAAACACGTTCTCTAGATCAAAATGGGGTTTTTTGAGGATGGTGAGTTCAATAGTAACATTTTCAACACCACCTGGGGTCATCTTCAAGGTCTAAAGGTCATTTATCAAGGTCAAATTTGTGTATTTTGGTAATTTTTGCTCGTTTTTGTGTGTAACTCATAAATGGTGAGAGATAGCTGATTATAATATGAGGCAAGTCTGCAGAGCTGTCCGAATTTAATATATATTGTCATATATCGTCCTTCAAGAAAGGACTGGAACGTCCCCTGATCGGGGTTTTTAACTTGAGTCTGAAGGATTAACTTGAGTCCTGGACTAAAATGACTTCTAAGAAGGGCTAGAAACACGTTCTCTGAGTCAAATTGGGGGTTTTTGAGGACGGTGAGTTCAATAGTGACATTTTCAACACCACCTGGGGTCATCTTCATCATCTTCAAGGTCACAAGGTCATATTTCAAGGTGAAAATAGTGAATTTTGGTCATTTTTACTCGTTTTTGTGTGTAACTCATAGATGGTGAGGGATGGCTGATTATAATAAGAGGGAAGTCTGTAGTTCTGTCCAAATTTAATATATATTGTCAAATATTGTATTACTCAAACATTCCAAACAAGCCCTAAAACAATGAAACACTAAAATAAGAAATAAAGCACGGTATTTCTCATCACAACAAAACTCAAAGACATTAACATTTGATTAGATGAACATCGCTAGATGGAGAGCTTTTCTTGCTTAAGCTGGTCGAATAACGTTTTGAGGTTGGAGTCCTGCAGACTACTAGAAAGCACCTCTTTTATCTTTTTTGTTGATGGTAGAATGATTAAGCCAGATCGACGAATCATTTTATATGCACTGGGTGATATGTTGTTAAGCTGCATTGCGAATATCAGAGTGTCGGTATGAAATCGACGACCATCAGGAGGTTTGAACACAAGCCGCAGCTGTGACAGAATGAAGGTTAAATGAGGAAGCTCGTGTGCCTCAGTCATTTTGCAGAGCTGGCTTATTATGTACTGAAGACTTTCCTGGCTTGTGTACTCATAGGTGTTTACCTGTTCAGTTATGGATCTAATCTGGGACCATTTTGAGAGCAAGCTGTTCTTTTGCAAAGGAAAAAGTCGTTTAGGCACCTCAATGCCATCTTTCTCAACTCTATTCAAGAATAGGAATCCAAAAGGTGAGTTGACTTGTTGTAGATGTAAGAACTGCTTGACAGTTTGTCCAGTAGCGTCAGTTCTTGATATGTAGAGATCTTTCTGGTCTTTTATGAAGTTAAAACCAGGAAAATAAGAGCTAATTTTGGCGCGAAATTGGTCGAAATCTCGGATTTTGTCTGCAGCCTCAGCAGCTGCATGCACCTTTTTAGCTCTTGAAGTGATGTAGAAGATGATGTTGGGCGTGGGGCTGAGGTAACCAGCTTCAAAGCTGATTTTGGTATTCCAGGAAATATTGATGGAGGTTGTTTGGGTCGCTTGCCACCCTTAACTGACACCCATTCACAATTGAAATGTGTCTCACAAATATATATCTCCTTCAAGCGTCTCAAGCTTTCTTTCTCATTCGGCATTGCCAATATCCATCTCTCCCTCTCCTCAGGATCTTTTGGGAAGGATATGACTTTTACATAAGGTGTCCCATCATAGTTCCCTTTACAACCAAAGCAGCTACAGTGACGTGGCATATTGTGAGATCACCAGCTGGACCGTTTCTATAACAAAAACAGAAACAAAACACATTAGTCAGTGAGATTTGAACAGAAAATGGGATTTGCATAGAAAACGAGATAAAAACAGGAAAAGTTGTGGGAGCAAAATGATCTTAAAATTTGAAAATACATAACATATGTCAATTTTAAAAAAAATCAGGCATGAAGTCTCTCAGACTTAAGTTAAAAACCCGGAGGTCCTGACGTTCCAGTCCTTCCTTAAAGGAGTCTATGATATATATATATATATATATATATATATATATATATATATATATATATATATATATATATATATATACATATATATATATATATATATATATATATATATATATATATATATATATAGATATATATATATATATATATATATATATGCACGTGTGTGTATATGTATATATATATATATATATATATATATATATATATATATATATATATATATATATATATATATATATATATAACATATAATTTATATGGATGTGTTTAGGTGGGAGAATTAGTTATTTATATTCATTTATGGACTACTAGACAATTATAGAGTGAAGAAGACATCATACAAATGGAATCTCCGAAAATCCATCGTACAATCTAGTGTAAAATCTAAATGGTAAATAAATCGCCTCTCCCTCACACACACACACCCGGATATGTAAATTGTCGTCCAATAACCATAAAGCTTAAACCTGACTATCAGAAGATTTTGCTAGTCTTGCTTCCCTCACCATCTGACAGTTTATTGCCTTAAATTGGGCTTATCGGGTAAATCGAAAATAATTCTTCGCGATTTTGATTCTCAAACTTTAGGATTTAATGAATAAATTATATAGTCGTGAATTCATATAAAGATAATTTCTGAACAAGGGTTGGTATGAAATTTTTGATTGGTTGCGTGAAAGATAATACAAAAAATAATATGATTGATAGAAAGAAAAATAAACGAATCAGCAATTTAATGAATCAGGATAATTAACAGAGAACAGAAATAACAGACATATACTAGATATAAAATATAGTGATACAGATAAAAATTTTAGATAAAACCTTTTAATATACACACACATATATATATATATATATATATATATATATATATATATATAATGTATATATGTACATATATATACATAGATGTATGCATGTATGTGTATATATATATATATATATATATATATATATATATATATATATATATATATATATGTATATATATATATGCATATATATATATATATATATATATATATATATATATATATATATATATATATATATATATATATATATAAATATATATATATATATATATATATATATATATATATATATATATTATATACATATATATATATATATATATATATATATATATATATATATATATATATATATATGTATATATATAAATGAAATGTAAATAAAAAGATTCCAGCATATTAAAATAACATATATATGATATTCTATGGTTATAAGAGTTCTAAAACCACATATGCTAGTCAAACCTATGAATGAATACATAGAAACCCAGACTCAAGTGAACAGAAGTGGAACAAAAAAGGACAAACAACATCTTTACTCCACCACCTAAGCTGAAAGCTAAAAGTCTCGCAAGTATATCAGTTTACATGTAATTCCTGAAATTCGGAGACTATCAAAGCTTGGAAAACGTTGTTATTTGAGTGATTCTGTTTATATTGTTTTCCTTCCCGTGAATATGTTAATTTTTCCTCTAATTACGAAGCTGATTTTGTTTGGGTTATTACAATTTGAAAATACAGTAATCAAAATAATTTCTGACACTTATTAAGTCAAATCTTAAACTCGACATGACGAAAATATCCCTTTTCCTCTTGAACTAGAAGCAGATCACATAACACTGTTTTATTTTGATTTATATATTATCATCTTGAATAATGACAAGTTACTCCCGAAATTAGAAAAGCAAAAAGTGCTCTTTTGGAGAAGCATATGGCCTATCATCTTGGGCAAAGATTTTGCTCATCGAGTTTATGCTTCAACAGAGAAGAAATGCAATTTAACCTTAAAAGAAATCCTTTCTGGTAGACGCAACAGTTCCTCCTTTACTTAAAAAAGATGGCTCTGTCACACCATCCAAAGGAAAAGACAACCCTCTTGGCTGATTTATTTGACAGTGAACAGAGTAACGAGAAACTAGGTCTTCCTCATTCTAGTTTTCCTGAGGCTAAATTAACTAGTTTAGATTTTTTTATCGTGAAATTATAGCTCTCTTGTTAGACCTTGATGTTTATGTAGGTGTTCCCTTAAATGTTATTTTTCCTTCGGTTTTATAAAGATTGCAGATTTCTTAGCTCCAAAGTTATCTGTTATTTTGCGCAAGTTAGCAAGAAGAGCAGCCTTTAGCACCTGTTGGAGAGTTGGTAATGTTACTTCACTATCTGAATGCATTTGTGGTAGCTCAAGCCCAGGTGATTACCGTCCAATTTCCATAACTCCCATATTATCTAAAGTTTTTGAACATCTTTTTGTAAAACGTCTTAATAGGTTTGCTGGAGGTAATATTCTGTTCCCTAGTTTGCAATTTGGTTTTCGTAAAGGCCTTGCAGCATGTGATGCCCTTCTTACAATCGCCAATGCTCTACAGAAATCTCTTGATTATGGTCAGGAATTTCGTATGATTGGCCTTGATTTTTTTGCTGCCTTTGACCGTGTTCACGAGACCCCTGTCTTCAAACTGGAACAGTTGGGAGTAGGTGGGGCTTTCTTAACATCATCATTTAATTTTGTGTAATAGATCGCAAAAAGTTGTTGCTAATGGGCACCATAGTGAGTATAAGGATGTGATATCTGGTGTTCCACAAGGTAGTGTTCATGGCCCATTACTTTTTAAACTATATACACTTTGCATGTAATTTGGCCTAGACAACAAGTTCGTTACATATGTTGGTGCTGTTATCATTTCTGCATCAATCCCATCTCCGGAATGTAGATGTGAATCCTTCAATAGAGGTCTAGCTAGAATTAGTGCATGGTGCAAATAGTGGGGCATGAAGTTGAATCCTAACAAACTTAAGGTATGACTGCAATTAGGTCGAGGATAGTAGCTCCTCAGCATGAAGAGATCAGCACTGATCATGTTTCTTTAATTCTGTATGACGGTTTAAAAATTTTAGGTGTGATCCTCAACAGCTAATTTACTTTTGAGAAACTCATTTGGTCTGTCTCTCATTCAATTGCACACAAAAAATGGCTTGTTGAGAAAGTCTTTTAAGATTTATGGGGATCGATCTATTCTGAAGAAGTGTTTTAATTCTTTCATTCTATCTTTTTTCGAGTATTGTTATCCTGTCTGGTCTTCATCGGCCGATTCTAATGTTAATTTGTTGGACATGTGTTGGATAGAAACCTACGGTCTATTAAATTTCTTATTCCTGATCTAGATATTAATCTCTGGCACCATCATTCGATTAATTTGTTATGCATGTTGGATAAGAATTTTCATAATTCTGACCGTCTTTTACATTCAGATCTTCTCGGAGAGTACCATCCTGTTCGTAATACTAGGTATACAGTTAATTCTAATAGTCATGTCTTCTCCATCATGAGGCTCAATACTGCTCAGTATTATAGAAATTTTATTCTAGCTGAGACCAAGTTGTGGAATGATCTTTCTATTCAGGTAGTTGAATTGGTAGAACTTCAAAAGTTTAAACATGCAGCAAACGTTTTTCTGATGAACAGGCAGGTCTCTTTATATAGTTTATACTGTATATGAAATATTTGTTTTAATATTGTTAGTATTTTTAAAATATTTTATTTTGATTGTTCATAACTTCTCATAGAGTTTATTTATTTCCTTATTTTCTTTCCTCAATGGGCTAATTTTCCTTGTTGGAGCTTTTGGGCTTATAGCATCCTGCTTTTTCAACTAGTGCTGTAGCTTTCCTAATAATAATAATAATAATAATAATAATAATAATAATAATAATAATAACAATAATAATAATAATAATAATAATAATAATAATAACATTATTAATAATAATAATAATAATAATAATAATAATAAAAATAATAACAATAATGATATTATTATTATTATTATTATTATTATTATTATTTCTTCCTTGTTGGAAAAGCAGGATGCAATAAGCCCATGGGCTCAAACAGGGAAAACAGCCCAGTGAGGAAAGGAAAAAGGAAAATAAATTACTTTAAGAAGAGTAACAACAACAAAATAAATATTTCTTATATAAACTATAAAAACTTTAACAAAACAAGAGGATGAGAAATAAGATAGAATGGTGTTCTCGAGTGTACCCTCAAGCAAGAGACTTCTAACCCAAGACAGTGGAAGACCATGGTACAGAGGCTATGGCAATACCCAAGACTAGAGAACAATGGTTTGATTTTTGAGTGTCCTTCTCCTAGAACAGCTGTTTACCATAGCTAAAGAGTCTCTTGAACCCTTACCAATAGGAAAGTGGCAACTAACAATTACAGTGCTGTAACCTCTTGAGTGAAGAAGAATTGTTTGGTGATCTGTGTTGTCAGGTGTATGAGAACAGAGGAGAATATGTCAAGAATAAGCCAGACTATTCAGCGTGTGTGTGTAGGCAACGGGTGGCTGGAGCCCTGACCAACCTGCCACCTTCAAAATTAATAATAATAATAATAATAATAATAATAATAATAATAATAATAATAATGATGATAATAATAATAATAATAATAATAATAATAATAATAATAATAATAATAATAATAATAATGATAATAATAAGATTAATAATAATAATAATAATAATACTGTTATCGTTGTTTCTTTGTGAAGTGCTTTAAAAATTATATGAATTCCATAAAACGTTAGTAACATATATACTCTTATATAGCATAGTATATTGTAGAAGAAGGCCTGAAATGATTTAAGAAAAAACATAAGCGTCTTCCATAACTGATATTTTTCTACGTAAAACAGGGCTGTTGAGATCAATGGGAAGTTTTCTCCTTATTTACTGTCTCTATTATTAATTCTGATAAACTATACACGCAAGATGTTTGTAATGAAACTTTTCATAAGGTATATTATTATATCTTCTTTTAAATGAAAAGTTAAAAGGGATAATTGCTCAAAGAATGGGTCATTACTGATAAGAAAGCAATGCAGAAAAATGACAGGTAATAGATTATATTACTTCAAAGAGACCATATGATCTTGATACAAAACACTTTTATTTTGAACTATGGTACAGATATCTTTGAAAGGGTAATGGCACGACGTATTGTTATAAAACATGGAATCAATCCAATTTAGTTACTGAAAGGATACAAATAGATAATATCCTTTCTCGCTACCATTATCCTATATTTCATGATCCTTTCACCCAATTTGTTTCGAACTCCTTTCCTTGAATTCTCCAACCTTCTCAGCCCTTCTCCTACTCTAGAGCTTCAGGAGACTTCCTCCCCTTTATAACTACAAAATCTATTTTCGTTGCTTTCCTCTTTCTCCCACCAATCAACTTACGCCTTCGCTCCCTTTCAAGTCTGCAGTTTGTATGGATATGACTACCTTATAGCCATGAGTTCCCAGCGTTAAGAGCCAGACTTAAAACATACCACACCCGAATATTATCTTTAAATAGCTGGTAAATCTCTTGATGAAAATATTCCTTTTCGGGTTAAAAGAAAATAATTATTTATATTTTCCTATATGCATGAAGACAGCCTGTCTTTTGTTGAAAGGGATTCTTGGAACAAAACGTTAATGATTATTGTTCGTGGTGATATAAATATTATCATTAATTAACCTAGAATAAATATAAGATTTATGCTATTTTGTCTTGTTTTTTTTTTAACTTAAGGGCAGTTAATATGTCATCATTAATTGATTATTTTTTTCTTTTTTCTACCGACCTGCTCTTAAAACATTCATAAATTAAAAAAAAAAAAATATTTTTATCTTTCTGTTGCATACTAGCATAAATTTTAAGTATTTCTCGTGTTTTTAATCGGATTTATTTTATGTGTACATATTTTTGTATAAGATCGACTTTTTTGCAACAAAATACACCAATTTGAATGTACTTAAGCATTTAATAATTCACTTATCTATATTGATTGCATTTAAGATTTAAATCTGTATCAATAATATATTTGACCTTTAACCCGTTTTTAGCAGAAAAACAACTCCTCTAACATTCATTGTTATTAGTTTGGAGTCTAATTTCTGGGGAATAATGATCCATCTACTATTCATAAACTAATTATTCAAAACAATTCCTGAAATACTTAATTTGTGTTTTGCCTGAAGAGGGAGAACTGACAGGCATTCCATTCTTTTTGAATCAGACACAATAGCCGGAACAACAGTCATCCATAAATATTCATGGCTCATTGTCTACTCTAATTGAGAGAGAGAGAGAGAGAGAGAGAGAGAGAGAGAGAGAGAGAGAGAGAGAGAGAGAGAGAGAGAGAGAGAGAGAGAGAGAGAGAGCTTATTTTTCATCCTCCTCTCCTAAAAGCTATTCTTGCTAATTTAGATTGAAGTTATGTGATGGTCTCTGAATCTACTTTTTTTATATCCTTCTATAAAAATTACTTCTTTTGCAGTTCGAGATATTTCTATTCTTAATGCATTCAGTAAGTCTAATTAGACTTTTGGATTCTTATATCTTAGAATCGATCCATTGATTCTCTGTAATCTTCCTACGATTGATAATTCATACCATTGTTCTCTCCTTTTTTGGCAGGGTTCTTTTTTTTCTTGATTACTAGTACATTCGACCTCTGGTTGTATTCATTGTTCATTAATTATCGATTCTTGTATCCATGACAAATATATTTCCATGGTTATTTCTCCTCGTAGACACCCCCCCCCCCCCTGTAAACTCGTCCACCTCACCCAGCTATACTGTGACTCCATAATACCATCTATTATTTTCTTTCAGTTCTTCATAGTTTAAAATTAAATGCCATCATTTAATTGTTTTCCAAGCAAAGCAATATATGATGAGACGAACTTTTCACGCTATTTAAATTTGACTTAAAATCCTTTAGATAACACAAACAGGCTTTTGTTTCTATTTGGAAAATCCAACATTATTGTTTGTTTTTGTCTCTCATTTTATTTAATTAATTTTAGGATTTTCTGTAGATTTCTGTTGTTTTCGTATATGCAATTATTCACATATATTTTTTTATATATTCTGCTTTCATGTGAGTGGAAGTGACGAATAATATTTGATAATATTGCTTTATTGTTGGGTAATATTATAAGAACATTTTTTGATATTCATGTTATTACAGTAGTTTATGTATTAATCTTGTCATACGGAATGGTCCATCCGACCAAACCATCCATACTCCAGTGATGGAGCTAATAATAAACTGTTTAAAGTTAACTTAACTAGACTTATTCAGAAGAAGTAACATACAAGTCCAACAAATTTATATCATATTGAAGAGACATGAGATAGAACACCAATGAGTGTTTATAACAGTACCACACCAACAATTGGTGGAAGTGGTGGGATTTACTAACAGGATTTTAAGAGTAAGACAGAGGAAATAAGCACCTCTTAGTAATTATAGATGCTTTGACTCAATATACAGAACTGATAGCGCTTAAAACTAAAACCGCGATTGAATGCACTAGGAGGTTTTACGAGTGTTACATTTGTAAACATGGAATTCCACACATGATAATCTCAGACTCGGGTGGAGAATTTGATAATAATTTCCTTAACTCATTGTGTGAATTCCTTAGCATAAAGAAAATCAATACCATGATATATCACCCATAGTCGAATGGGCTAGTGGAAAGAGCGAATAGGAAGGTTTTAAACATATTAAGATTAACACTAGGGGGAGCAGACCCCAACTGGGATATTGCAATACCTGCGGTACTAAGTACTCTGAATCACTCACATCATGTATCATTTAAAATGTCGCCGCACGAGGCATTGTATGGTACCCCAGTTAGAACGCCTTTCCATGTATTAACGCCAACAACTAATTTATCAAATCCTTTAAAGGAAGTTATAAATGCAAGCAAAAGTCGTTATGATATCCTTCGAAAGAATTTAGAAGAATCACAAATTATAATAAAAAGGAATCATGATAAAATAGCCAAGCCAACTAAAACAAATACCGTGGGTGATAATATATACATACAGGTAAATGTCCATAAAGGACTCAATTACAAACTGACACCTAGGTTTGAAGGCCCATTTAACATTTTGGAAACATTAACGGCCAATAGATTTAGAGTTCAAAACGTATCCCAACCCATTGATGAGAGAATTGTACCATTGGCTCACATAAATTAAAATAAGAGATAAGGAAGTGAGGGAGATTTTTTTGTCTATGAAACTTGTAGGATATTTGTATGTTAACATTTTTCTTCTTAATACAGGAGTAATTACATATATTTTTCTCATTGCAGGTTTCCAAGATGAATTTTTATTATTAGGAGTGATATTGTTCGCTCAGACATTTTTCTCGTGAGGGAAGAGCCCTAAAACTAAAAGTATAGATTTTAAATATAGTACTATAGTAGAGAGAACAGAAGACGTTTTTATTACTGCAAGCAATATAATTATAGAAGTAAACATGCAAGCTATTTATATCCAGAGAATGACGCCACTAGCTTAAATAGCGACATTTTAAGGTTTGCTGCTTCATTAAATGAGATGCATAAACGACATTTTCCTTTTAATACAGAGAGTTCGCTTGCAGCAATACTAAGCGTAGCAGAAATGCTATCACAAGACTTGCAAAATAAGACTTACGAGGCAGAATCTTTGGCTCGTGACCTTCTGATGTGGACAGTAAGAGACACTAACCTTGAAAGACGTAACCCGTTTATTTTTGCTACACTAAACATCTTTGGATCTGTTGCAAGTTTAGGCTTAGGGATTTCAAATCGTCTTAAAATCAGTAATCAAAATAAGAAAATTGAGTTTTTAGAACATGAAAACGAATTAGTTTTATCAGAACTAAGGCAGTTAACTTCAATTAATCAAATTATGAGTTTGGTGAACGAACATTTTAGTAATATCAGTCAGATTATGGAAGTACAAAACTTGTTGGCAACGTTAACGTATTATAATTCAAAAAATAGATCATATCCATACAAAAATTTCACATTTTATTGAGAAATCGAAAGACTATGTGGAAGCTATTACGTTAGCAACTAAAGGTGTTTTATCACCACATCTGTTGCCAATAAAGGACCTAACGTTAATTTTTGAGAACGGGTGGGAGAAAATAGGTTATGTTCCTTTGTTAGACGGCCATAGGTTAGAATTTTATTATAGCCTAATTACAGTAAGCGTTGAAAATTACAGGATCATGATTACAGTTCCCTTTGATTCTTCCGATGCCTGGCAATCATACAAGATATCACCATTTCCGACTTTCATGACAAATAACTCAAGTCCAGTAATATCCAGTTTGACAGGACACGTATTGATTTCCCCTGATAAGGAAACATATACGGTCATTAAAGACTTAGATAAATTAACTTACTGTTCAGAAGCAATGAATAATAAAATATGTACAGCTGACTCCTTTGAATTTCATAAAATATTAATGGATTCATGCGAGTTAGATATAGTGCTAAACGGTGCTCTCTCCCATACATATGAAAATTGTCTGAAAAAACTTTATCCTTTTGACAATAATAAGTTCAATTGCAGATTGAACAACGGCTTGCGGATACAATATGACAAGGCCGGCTTCAATGTATCATGTCTGTACGGATCCACGTCCTATTCCCAGATCTTCGTTGCAGCAGATGGTTGCGTCGGTACGTCCACGAATTACACGGTCCAAGGAATTAACACTATCATCAGGGAACGGACCTACTTCGGGAATTTCACAGGGACCACTACAATCCCATCCTTACCACTCCCATACAACGCACGAGTGGCTAATCAGTTGATGAAATTAACCGAGATAGACCACCTGTCACCGACTTATGCAGATCTTCGTTTATACGTGTTGCTAGCATCAATCAGCGATACGGTGATGATATTTATCACCCTTAACATCTTTGTTTGGCGTAGGTTAAGGCAAAGACAGGTGGAGCTCAAGAGGAACGTTTTGCCATGTCCAGACAACACTCCATGTATTTTGAAAGCATTTCAATTTAGAACGGTTTGAAATTGGCCATTTCATTGACTCGAAGGAGTAAAATTGTCTGGAATAGTGAAGTGTATGAAAAGCGGTCAGTACGCTAGTAATATGTAGTTGAAGAGACTCTAGGACATTTGCATTTTAAAAACATTAAAAAAAAAATCGGGGGGCATCTAATAAAATATATAAGCCTTATATATATATATATATATATATATATATATATATATATATATATATATATATATATATATATATATATATATATATATATATATATATATATGAAACCGTGGTGCGTGTACGTACCAGGAATTTATTTGTTCACTGTAATTATATCTTTACCAAGGTAACAACTATTCTTTAACAAGTTACCGAATCATATGTACATCAGTGTTTTTTGGGGTACCACATAATCATTTGCTAGCAATATACCACATATAGATCTGTATTTTCCATGCATTTTTCTTTATTTTTGACTATGTCCGTTAGGTATGTATTTTTTTTTCTTTTTTACATATGCCTATTAGAACATTCATCCTTAATCGCTTGCTTATGGCTAAAAAAATATATATCCAGTCACACTCCTAGAAAAAATTTTTAACGTAATTTTTGTTATTCAAATATTTGAAGGTAGCTGTCTGAGCTAATGTGATATATATATATATACATTTATAAACCATGACCCAATGGATCATAGGAGAGATGGAGTGTGAACGCCGAGCCATAACAGGATGCGAAAGTAAGACCAAGCTAAATCTTTGCATAGGTAACATATTGTATGTAACGTCAACATAATACAAGCATCCCATGAGAAACAGTTGACCTCTTGGTCTCTGCACGGAACCAGATGGCTTCCGATAATAATCTTGTGTAATCATATTTGTAATAAAAGCTGAGATAACTCATACAACATTATCGACGAAAACCTATACTTTTGTCAGTTCTATTAATCTTGTCATACGGAATGATCATCCGACCAAACCATCCATACTCCAGTGATGGAGCTAATAATAAACTGTTTAAAGTTAACTTAACTAGACTTATTCAGAAGAAGTAGCCTACAAGTCCAACAAATCTATATCATAATGAAGAGACATGAGATAAAACACTAATGTGTGTTTATAACAGTACCACACCAACAAATATACTGTGTAAGAGATATTGACTAAAATAATAATAATAATAATAATAATAATAATAATAATAATAATAATAATAATAATAATAATAATAATAATAATAATAATTGCCTCTAGTGAGTGTTTTCATTATTTTTAAACAGAATATCTAAGGAAAGAAAGACACCGCTGTTTTGGTTTTTACTAATTATTACATACAACAGCATGCAGGAATGTTAAAACGGTTTTTATTTTTTAAATAAAGAGAGCTTTAATTTTTCTTTATCTGTTATGCCTTAGGTAATTAATTTTATATATTCCTGTATATTTTTTCCTCTTGATCCACATATTCTTCTCATTTATTTATTCATTGTGACAAAGACGGACGACGTATGTCTGTGGGAAGAATAATTAATAATTATATTTATTTATGGATCATTGAAACATTTTTTGGTTGAAAAGAAACAGGACTAACAAAACAAAAAAATAAAGGTTATTTCCTTCGTCGAATCAACATTAAATTATCATAAATGGTAAATAAATCCCTTCTTTTTCACAGACCAGAATATGCAAATTGACGTCCAAAACCCACAAGCTTAAACCGAACTTTCAGGAGATTTTGTGGTTTCACTTTCCTCTTATCTGACAGTTTATTTTCTGGTTTGGATGTTAAGACTAAATGCGCTCGAAGCTTAAACCAAAAATCTTTGTTATTTGTAAAAAGAAAATACGAAACTGCTTTGTTGTAGATTTAAGTAGGTTAGATGCGTATGGCTTCATTGGAATATATTCGCCAGAATTTTTTTTTCTTTTTTTTTTTTTTAAGTTGGTCGAACTAAAACCATAAACAAATGTTGAATA
>NC_090736.1:35205310-35207810 GCF_036898095.1 Palaemon carinicauda
CGATTGCATAATTGAATATACATACATACATACATACACAGATATATATATATATATATATATATATATATATATATATATATATATATATATATATATATATATATATATACATATATATATGCATATCTATCTATCTATTTATCTATGTATTCATATATATATATATATATATATATATATATATATATATATATATATATATATATATATATATATATATGTAATATATATGTGTGAAGTATATATATATATATATATATATATATATATATATATATAAAATATATATATATATATATATATATATATATATATATATATATATATATATATATATATATATATTTACTATATGTAATATATATGTATGTATGCATGTGTTTGTATATGTATAGGTTGTAACCTGAATGATATGTGCAGAAGCATAACGTATTAAACATTGAGACTTGCCACAACGCAACTAACATGCAGTCGACGATTTGTTCAATTGAACACAATGCCCTGATAAGACTAAACAGCCAATTTTCGTACGAATTTTGTTCGTAAAATATTTCAAAATACGAAGCAGTGAGGCTTCTCATATTATATAGATTGATTATCGTTCGTCTTTCTGTTTAAGGATCGAGGTGAGGATGGCAGTTCCATCGTTGCCAAGATTCTTTGGCAGGATGGGTTGTACTATCCTAGCGGAATTTTTACATATATTTCAGAAGCAGGTATCCTGAAAGCTATTTAACTTTTATAAGGACATCTTCGCTTATATGGTTTTAAATTTAATTTCCTTTTATTCCTTATATATAAGAAGTGATTTTGGCGTCCATATCCTTCGATGCCTGGATGCCAAAAAAACTCAAAGTCAATCAATCAGTCGTATGAGATTCATCCTTACTGCTTCCATGCGTATAAAGAGACTTTCTTACTAAGAAATTTATCTCAGAAGTTGTGTGTGAATGACTAAATGTATCAGTTCCGTTGTTTATGGACGAGACGATGTAATAGGAACTTAAATTATCTCTCTCTGTTGTGAATGGTGCTATTATTATTATTATTATTATTATTATTATTATTATTATTATTATTATTATTATTAGCTAAGCTACAACACTAGTTCGAAAAGCAGGATACTATAAGTGCGAGGGGTCCAATGGGGAAAAATAGCCCAGTGAGGAAAGGAAATAAGGATATAAATGAACTGCAAGAAAAGTGATGAACATTGAAATGAAATATATAAATTTTAGGAACATAAAAAAAGAGGAAAAGAATTTAGATAGATAGCCTGCCCGAGTTTACCCTCAAGCAAGAGAACTCTATCCAAAGATAGTAGAAGACCATGATACAGAGGCTATGGCACTACCCAAGACTAGAGAACGATGTTGTGATTGTGGAGTGTCCTTCTCCTAGACGAGCTGCTTACCATAGCTAAATAGTCTCTTCTACCCTTGGTGAAAGTAGACACTGAACAATTACAGTGCGGTAGTTAACTTAGAGGCTTGAGTGAAGAAGAATTGTTTGGTAATCTTAGTGTTGCCAGGTGCATGAGGACAGAAGAGGATGTGGAAAGAATAAGTCATACTATTCGGTTTATGTGTAGGCAAAGCAAAATGAGCCGTAACCAGAGAGAGGGCTAAAATGTAGTACTCTCTAGATAGTCAAAAGACCCAATAACTCTAGCGGTAGCATCTCAACGGAGCTTGGTGCCCTATCCAACCTACTACGTAGTACAGATGTTATTAATGATAGTACTATTATTATAGAGATGACATTCATAATAACAGTTGACAAATCAGACGAAATCTGTTTAATTGTTTTATTTTGAAAAATGGAGAAACCATCGTAAATTTCTATTATTATTATTATTATTATTATTATTATTATTATTATTATTATTATTATTATTATTACTCATGTAAGATTAAACTTGCCTACTTTTTTTTTATTGTTATTATTTTCACCGCTAAAAATACACTCATATATATATATATATATATATTTATATATATATATATATATATATATATATGTGTGTGTGTATATATATATATATATATATATATATATATATGTGTGTGTGTATATATATATATATATATATATATATATATATATATATATATATATATATATATATATATATATATATATGTTTTTTTTTGCAGGAATATCATATGTACAAATACAAGCAAATTTATAAAGTAGGTGTACTTGAGGAGTTTGAGTGGTATGATATATTTCTTAATGCTTACGTGAAGAATACATTTATAATATTATACATACAGTAGAGTATGATTAAACTCGTGAGGATAATATACTTAAATAAAGAAAAGATGGCCAACATTCATTGTAGGAGATATTGTATGTTAGTGGAATAATATATATATGTATATATATATATATATATATATATATATATATATATATATATATATATATATATATATATATTTTAAATGAGATGTTCAATAATTGAAATTATTTAATGAAAACCAGGATATTTTTT
>NC_090736.1:35212810-35230310 GCF_036898095.1 Palaemon carinicauda
TTCACACCATCCATCCACCCAAACCTTGGCCTTCCTCTTGTACTTCTCCCATCAACTCTTGCATTCATCACCTTCTTTAGCAGACAGCCATTTTCCATTCTCTCAACATGGCCAAACCACCTCAACACATTCATATCCACTCTAGCCGCTAACTCATTTCTTACACCCGTTCTCACCCTCACCACTTCGTTCCTAACCCTATCTACTCGAGATACACCAGCCATACTCCTTAGACACTTCATCTCAAACACATTCAATTTCTGTCTCTCCATCACTTTCATTCCCCACAACTCCGATCCATACATCACAGTTGGTACAATCACTTTCTCATATAGAACTCTCTTTACATTCATGCCCAACCCTCTATTTTTTACTACTCCCTTAACTGCCCCCAACACTTTGCATCCTTCATTCACTCTCTGACGTACATCTGCTTCCACTCCACTATTTGCTGCAACAACAGACCCCAAGTACTTAAACTGATCCACCTCCTCAAGTAACTCTCCATTCAACATGACATTCAACCTTGCACCACCTTCCCTTCTCGTACATCTCATAACCTTACTCTTACCCACATTAACTCTCAACTTCCTTCTCTCACACACCCTTCCAAATTCTGTCACTAGTCGGTCAAGCTTCTCTTCTGTTTCTGCTACCAGTACAGTATCATCCGCAAACAACAACTGATTTACCTCCCATTCATGATCATTCTCGTCTACCAGTTTTAATCCTCGTCCAAGCACTCGAGCATTCACCTCTCTCACCACTCCATCAACATACAAGTTAAACAACCACGGCGACATCACACATCCCTGTCTCAGCCACACTCTCACGGGAAACCAATCGCTCACTTCATTTCCTATTCTAACACATGCTTTACTACCTTTGTAGAAACTTTTCACTGCTTGCAACAACCTTCCACCAACTCCATATAACCTCATCACATTCCACATTGCTTCCCTATCAACTCTATCATATGCTTTCTCCAGATCCATAAACGCAACATACACTCCTTACCTTTTGCTAAATATTTCTCGCATATCTGCCTAACTGTAAAAATCTGATTCATACAACCCCTACCTCTTCTAAAACCACCCTGTACTTCCCATATTGCATTCTCTGTTTTATCCTTAATCCTATTAATCATTACTCTACCATACACTTTTCCAACTACACTCAACAAACTAATACCTCTTGAATTACAACACTCATGCACATCTCCCTTACCCTTATATAGTGGTACAATACACGCACAAACCCAATCTACTGGTACCATTGACAACACAAAACACATATTAAACAATCTCACCAACCATTCAAGTACAGTCACACCCCCTTCCTTCAACATCTCAGCTTTCACACCATCCATACCAGATGCTTTTCCTACTCTCGTTTCATCTAGTGCTCTCCTCACTTCCTCTATTGTAATCTCTCCCTCATTCTCATCTCCCATCACTGGCACCTCAACACCTGGAACAGCAATTATATCTGCCTCCCTATTATCCTCAACATTCAGCAAACTTTCAAAATATTCCGCCCACCTTTTCCTTGCCTCCTCTCCTTTCAACAACCTTCCATTTCCATCTTTCACTGTCTCTTCAATTCTTGCGCCAGCCTTCCTTACTCTCTTCACTTCTTTCCAAAACTTCTTCTTATTCTCTTCATATGACTGACCCAGTCCCTGACCCCACGTTAAATATATTTCAACTGCTTATTTCGACCCTGAGGCATTGGTTTGAATATCGCTGACAGTAGAAAACCAATTTAAGCTTTAAAGATAGCATAATGGTCTAATTTAACTGTGAGCTTTATTTAGACTCTGAAATATAGGTTCGAATCCTGGCCCGGGCAGAATTCCTCATCATAGAACTAATTTTCCCTTGGATCTGTGATACCGAGGCAGAATGAATACAATATCAAAATCTATTTGTGGTTTAATAGTTGAAACATGAGTTGCGAGCGTTAATGAAAAAACATTCATATAAATGTTTGTGTATATATATATATATATATATATATATATATATATGTATGTATGTGTGTATGTATGTATGTATGTATGTATGTATGAATATATGTTTGTGGTTAATTCAATATATGGATGGGGTTTCTATCTTGCAATGTCATGAAACAATAGCAGGAAACTAATACATGGTCGAATAGCATATTATTTTTTACTTCCCTTTAGCATGTTAAGTCAGACCTTCAATCGATTCGTCTTTTGAATATTCAAAGATCAAAGGGAGAGTAATCACTCGGCAATCGTAGCTAAGCCCGCCAAGGAAGTTAGAAGGAGGTTATGTTTTATCCCCTTGGTTGTGTGTTTGTTTGTGAACAGCTTCCTTGCCACAATTTCAATCGTAGAGTAATGAAACTTTCAGGGATTAACTATTATGTAAAAAGCTGAAATGATATAATTATGGAAGGTCAAGGTCAAGGTCAAGGCCACGGTCAAGAAAAATGTCCAATTCACCTAATTTAGCAATAGGTTTGGACATTGTTGTCACAGAGACTTCAAACTTGGTTCATATTTGAGTTTATGAAAACCCATGCCAATTAATACATGCTAAGGTCAAGGTCCAGGTCAAGGTCGAGCAAAAGGTTGAGAAATAAGCTGCCGCGGCGGAGGTCTGCGCTCTACTGAGTGCCCCTGTAGTTAGCTTCTATTTTTGCATAGTGACAACCGATGAATGGTAAACGTCATAAAATTCAAAACTTACAGGAACAAAACTATGTATCAAATGAATATGTCAATTACAATTGGAGTTGTTTTGGCATGTAATAGTGCTGGCATATATCTTTTATTGGGCATTCAAATAAAATGTTAAATCTTGATATTTCAATTTGATATTTGTTTAAATGCAGAATCCTAGATTTTTTCAGTAAAAACAATTGCAGTTCGCAACATTTCATTCGTGACAAACCCGATATGATAAACATTTTATAAATCTGACCAAATTTTAACTAAAAATGTATATCTATTTTGACAAAATAGTAGACCCCTGTGCAATTTCATAACATTTCTTCACTAACGTAGATTCAGGAGCTGTAATTGGCATGGAAGGATCATTATGAAGAACTGACCTTCAATTATCAATCACGAATTATTGACACAACAAAATTTTATCGAACGACATTCCTCGAAGATATCATCGATCCAGACATCATCTCCTTGAACTACTTTTATTTGTGCGTGTCATTTTGAGAGAGAGAGAGAGAGAGAGAGAGAGAGAGAGAGAGAGAGAGAGAGAGAGAGAGAGAGAGAGAGAGAGTTGATTTATAGTCTAAGAATCCTCTTTATTCAGTCGATTTAAGTACTACTTGTCACAGGATTAGATATATTCTTCGTGTAAAATAAACGACAGACCGGAAATTACTAAAAAAAAAAAAAAAAATGAGGAACCGCAAAAAAAAAATAAAGAAAACTGTAACTCTCCAAGCCATCGACTCATCTCCCCCTCATCCACATCATGGTCGCTTTCAAAATCTTATCCCTCTGTCATATTATTATTATTATCAATATTACTTGCTAAGCTAAGCTAGTTGGAAAAGCGAGATGCTATAAGCCCAGGGGCTCCAACAGGGAAAATAGCCCAGTGAGGAAAGGAAACAAGGAAAAAAGAAATATTTTGAGAATAGTAACAACATTCAAATAGATATATCCTATATAAACTATAAAAACTCTAACAAAGTAAGAGGAAGAGAAATTAGATAGAATATTGTGCCTAAGTGTACCCTCAAGCAAGAGAACTCTAACCCAAGACAATGGAAGGCCATGGTACAAAGGCTATGGCACTAACCAAGACTAGAGAACAGGGGATTGATATTGGAGTGTCCTTCTCCTGGAAGAGCTATGTGGTAATTCTTTTCCCTTACAAGAGAATTTAGGAATATTGTGGTGGCCTGGTGGTAGCGTCCTTGCCTGGTGATTGTCAGACTGGGGTTCGAGTCCCACTCAAACTCGTTAGTTCCTTTGGTTGTTGCAACCGCACCATTCTTGTGAGCTTAAAATGGGGAACTTACAGGTATATCTGCTGAGTCATTGGCAGCCTTTGTCTGGTCCTCCTTGGTCCTAGCTTGGGTGGAGAGACGGCTTGGACGCTGATCATATGTAAAATAGTCTAGGGCATTGTCCTTCTTGATACGGTAATGTCACTGTCCCTTGCCTCTGCCATTCATGACCGACCTTCAAAACCATTAAAACTAAGTCTTGGATTATCCTTTCTTCCTTCCCTCTACAATGGACTCACAACGTTTACCTTCATATCTGGCACGCCGGAGTCTAGATAAGCCAATGATTAGAATGGTTATTTGACCATCCGTGAAATGTTTGCTAGATAAGAAAGTATTCATACACTTTATGGAGTTTTTAACAGCTCTAGTATATTTTTAGAAATGTTTAAAATATTATTGTTTGATATATAATATCGATAATTAAGTAAATTTTCTCAAAATGTTAAACTAAATGTTGAAGTATTGAATAAACAAGTGGCCTTTATTAACTTCACAGTTACCTGCAGTTAGTAGTTATAAGCCAACTTGTAGTTTACACAGTAATTAATGAAATTACTGAGCAATTGTCACTAATATGTTTATTATGGTCACAACCCATTCAAATGAACGGATTTCTGTCTTGATTAAAGTAATAATAATAATAATAATAATAATAATAATAATAATAATAATAATAATAATAATAATAATAATAATAATAATAATTTCTATTTCCTTCCTTTGAGAAAATATATATTTGAACGTATGAATTATTTTTCATAACCACTTACAGCTTGCGTGTTGTAATTGAATTACCTAAGCTCTAGAATGTTATTTTAAATGCAATTCTTAACTTATTTTTTCTAAAAGTAAGACAGGAATTATTGTTCCTTGCGGTATTATGAAAAGCGTAGATATTTTTATTATTATTATTATTATTATTATTATTATTATTATTATTATTATTATTATTATTATTATTATTATTGACAAACAAAGAACATTTAAGTCTTGGAAAATGCAATAGGTAAGCAGACATACCGTAAGTAAAGTTTTTGAAGTATATTAATATAACAACAATGCTGAATTCTTGAGCTTTCACAGGCCACTGTTCCCTTCGTCATAAATAAATGTAAATGTAAATGAATCTGAAATTCTTTATCATATATATGCAGCCATTGTAGCTCTTTTGACCGGGTATTCAGTTCCACTGACGTCAACATATTGCTGTAAAGGTTTACCACAGAGTTCCAATTAGGATGATTAGCCTCGTTTCACACGAGTAGATTTTTTCCCGTATGGAAGTATTTCCGCTAGGTAGAAGTTATGTCTTCAAACGAGAGGATTCTCCCCGAGCAGCCTCGTGGTTTCTAAAAACCGCTTCACTGTTGGACAGGAACTTTAGGTCTATTAAATTTCTGATTCCTTATCTAGATATTAATCTCTGGCACGTTGTTCAATTAGTTCATTATGCATGTTACATAAGATTTTTTAAAATTGTGATCATCCTATGCATTCAGATCTTCTCGGACAGTTCCATCGTGTTCGTAATACTAGGTATACAGTTAATTATAATAGTCAGACCTTCTCCATCATGATGAGGCTCAATACTACACAGTACTCTAGAAGTTTTATTCCAGCTGTGACCAAGTTGTGGCATGATCTTCCTAATATAAGTGTTGAATCAGTAGTACTTCAAAAGTTCAAATTTGCAGCAAATGTGTTTATGTTGAACAGGTTGACATAAGTCTTTTTGTAGTTTATATATGAAATATCTGTTTTAATGTTGCTACTGTTCTTAAAATATTTCATTTCAATTGTTCATTACTTCTTATATCGTTTATTTATATCGTTATTTCCTTTCCTCACTGGACTATTTTTCCCTATTGGAGCCCTTGGGCTTATAGCATCTTGCTTTTTCAACTAGGGTTGCAGCTTAGTTAGTAATAATAATAATAATAATAATAATAATAATACACTGGAACCGCGTGGATTAGCAGATCACGCGGTTAAAGTAAATCAGTAACGGTCGAAATTCTTCCGACCGGACAGCGTGTGGAGAGACTAGCTGATCTTCATTGATTTCTAATCCGCGCGGTATCAATCCACTCGTGTGAAGCGATCTTTGGGTAATGGATTCTAAGTCGACCATAATATCAATATCCATATTAGCTTTTCTAATCACATCCAAAAGATCGATTTTGTATAACACATTATTTGTACTTACTCTATTGAAGATACTGTACTAAAGCATTTGTTTCAAGCTACCTTCAGTAGAGTTATCTAATGCCTCTTAGCTTTAGTTTTTATGTTATTGCTGAAGAACGTTAGTATACATTTATATTCCTTCATTAAGGGATTTTCGTCCCAGCAATTAGTTTCTTGGGTATTATTGCTGTTCTTATATTTTTTTATGTTCTGATTTTTTTTTCTAGAAAAAACTTCAATAATTGTGTCCTCAACGTTTTGTCCATCTGCATTAATAACATTTCATACATCATTTCAGATGTTATTACTTAAGTAATAATCCATTCTGCAGTTTTTTTTTTTTTTTCTGTTCCTGCAACTCTCATAATGGGCAATTTCTTGGTGCCGTTTTTCTGATCTCCAAGAATTTGTTTCACAACGAAGTTTTTTTCCTTGCATCGTTTATAAACTACTGTAGCCGAACTACTTTTCACAAACAATTTTCCTATAGGTTCATATATTTTAAGAACTCTTAAATATAAATTCACCATTGCCTCCTTTCTTAACTGTATTTTTACGAAAAGAACCGAAAAAATTTTTTTTTTTTTTTTTTTTTTTTTTTTGGCAAAGGTATCTAGGAGTATGATATATTTTTCTTTAATGGTCATCATCATCATCATCATTTCGCCAGTCGTCTCTATCTTGAGCTTTTAAATCAATACTTCTCCATTCATCGTCTCCTACATCACGTTTCATAGTCCTCAGCCATGTATTCCTGGGTCTTCTAACTCTTCTAGTCCCTTTTGGAGCCCAATTGAACATTTGGTGAACTTTGGGAGTGCGAAGAGCATGCCCAAACCATCTCCATATACCCCTCAGCATGATCTCAACTACATATGGCACTCGAGTAGTATCTCTTATAGTTTCATTTCTAATCCTGCCCTGTCCCCCCAAAAAAACTTATTCTTTACTCCAATTAATTGAAATTATATTAATCAAATTCTTTTTATAGCTGAGATAGGATAAACACGGATTACTGCTCGCCGGAAACCGAGATTTTGATTTTGGTTAACGAAACTATAACATGAATAATTTTTATTTCGTTGGGTGGCATCGTTTATGTGACTAATCCAGAGACTGGGAAATATCTTGTCAGTATTGACTGAAATGTCAGGAAATTATAGTGAAAAAGATCTTCAATTTCATCTTCAGTTATATTTCTTCCGCCGAAGCAAGACATTATTCCTCTAATTCTGTATTGTCACATTAATGTATTTTGAAGGAATTTGCACAAGAAGCACTTTTTGTCTCCTGGTTTATTTTTATTTTTATAACAATAATGATATTAGTAATAGTAAACCCTATTGTTGTAATAATGATAATAATAACAATAATAATAATAATAATAATAATAATAATAATAATAATAATAATAATAATAATAATATTATTATTATTATTATTATTATTATTATTATTATTATTATTATTATTATTATTATTATCATCATCATCATCATCATCATCCTCATCATCATCATCAACATCAACCTCCACGAGCACGTGAACATATGACATTTGAAGCGAACATAAACAAAAAGTCTTATAAAACAACATGTTGACAAGAAAATGATAAAATGTCTCAAGTGTTTAGGCAGCTGTTTCACAAACATAAATGAATTTTATCGTCTTTCCTTTCAAGGCTAACGCAAGCATGTTCGTCGACTCTGAAGTTTCTTTGCGTATTTATACCACCAGTCCTCGGCCCCCTTTCGAGATTACATTATTCCGCCTTGTAACTTGGTGGGTTATTTAGAATTTCATAAATGGCCTACTCAAACGTATCTCTTAAAGAAATCAGACCTGGAAGGTGGACGGACTAAATTTTTGCTTTCTGGGAAATTGTTAGTGAAAAATTTATAAAAATTTCAAAAGTTGTTCATTTTTGAAAACTGATTTACTTGAGCCGTCAAAGAGGAAGTCTCAGTATTTAGACAGATATGCACGGACGTGTCCTGATCCCTCTCCCCCTCTACCAGAGGGAAGAGGAGAGACCTAGGTTATACGTCTGGCAATGTCATTAATCGTGACCGGAAAGATATATATATATATATATATATATATATATATATATATATATATATATATATATATATATATATATATATATATATATATATATATATATATATATATATATATATATTATTACTAGCCAAGCTAAAACCCTTGTTGGAAAAGCAAGATGCTATAAGCCCAAGGGCTCCAACAGGGAAAAATAACCCAGTGACGAAAGGAAATAAGGAAATAAATAAATGATGAGAATAAAGTAATAATATATCATTCTAAAAGCAGTAACAGCGTCAAAACAGATATTTCCTATATAAACTATTAACAACGTCAAAAACAGGAATGCCATATATAAACTATAAAAAGACTCATGTCAGCCTGGTCAACATAAAAACATTTGCTCCAACTATGAACTTTTGAAGTTCTACTGATTCAACTACCCGATTAGGAAGATCATTCCACAACTTGGTATAAGCTGGAATAAAACTTCTAGAATACTGTGTAGTATTGAGCCTCATGATGGAGAAGGCCTGGCTCTTAGAATTAACTACCTGCCTACTATTACGAACACGAGAGAATTGTCCTAGGAGATCTGAATGTGAAGGATGGTCAGAGTTATGAAAAATCTTATGCAACTTGCATAATGAACTAATTGAACGACGGTGCCAAATAATAATATCTAGATCAGGAATAAGAAATTTAATAGCCCGTAAGTTTCTGTCCAACAAATTAAGATGAGAATCAGCAGCTGAACACCAGACAGGTGAACAATACTCAAAACAAGGTAGGATGAAAGAATTAAAACACTTCTTCGGAATAGATTGATCACCGAAAATCTTGTAAGACTTCCTGAATAGGCCGATTTTTTTGTGAAATTGAAGAAGACACAGACCTAATGTGTTTCTCAAAATCAAATTTGCTGTCGAGAATCACACCTAAAATTTAAAAAAAGGGCATACAAATTTAAGGAAACATTATCAATAATGAGATCCGGATGTTGAGGAGCCACCGTCCTTGACCTACTTACAATCATACTTTGAGTTTTGTTAGGATTCAACTTCATACCCCATAATTTACACCATACACTAATTTTAGCTAAATCTCTATTAAGGGATTCACCAACCCCAGATCAAGTTTCAGGGGATGGAATTAATGCAAAGAGAGTAGCATCATCTGCATAGGCTAAAAGCTTGTTTTCTAGACCGAACCATATGTCATGTGTATATAGTATGAAAAGTAATGGGTCAAGAACACTACCCTGTGGAACACCAGATATCACATTCCTATACTCACTATGGTGCTCATCAACAACAACTCTTTGAGATCTATCACTTAAAAAATCAATAATAATGTTAAGAAACGACCCACCCACTCCCAACTGTTTGAGTTTGAAAAAAAGGGCCTCATGATTAACACGGTCAAAGGCAGCACTAAAATCAAGGCCAATCATACGAACTTCCTAACCATAATTAAGGGATTTCTGTACAGCATTGGAGATTGTAAGAAGGGCAACACATGCTCCAAGGCCTTTACGAAAACTAAATTGCAAACTAGGGAGTAGATGATTACCTTCAGCAAACCCATTAAGACGTTTTGCCAAAAGACGTTCAAAAACTTTAGATAATATGGGAGTTATGGATATGGCAGGCGGTAATCAGTGGGATTTGAGCTACCACAATCACAGTTACATAGAGGAGTAACATTACCAATTCTCCAACAAGTGCTAAAAGCTCCTCTTCTTGCTAACTTGCGCAAAATAACAGATAACTTTGGACCTAAGAAATCTGCTGTCTTTATAAAAAACAAAGAAAAAATACCATGTGGGTCTACACCTCCATAACCATCAACGTCCATTAACAGAGCTTTAATCTCACGAGATCGAAAAGCTAAACTTGTTAGTTTAGCCTCTGGAAAACAGGAATGAGGAAGTCTAAGTTTTTCATTATATATACATACATATAAATACAGTATACATATATATATATATATATATATATACATATATATATACATATATATATATATATATATATATATATATATATATATATATATATATATATATATATATATATATATATATATATATGTATGTAGGGATGCATGTATGTATGTATGTATATATGTATATATATACTACTTATATATATGTGTGTATGTATATATATATATATATATATATATATATATATATATATATATATATATATATATATATATATATATATATTCATCCAAACACTTGCAACTTATTATACAAGGAAGATTCATGTCAAAAGTCCATATTCGAGGAAAAAATATTTATGAGGCCTTATTTAATTATTTATGGAATATTTAGACTACTATGATTGGGGGGATCATAGGATTCTAAGCATTTCATAAAAAAAAAAATATGTATAATTCACGTTATACTGTTCATTCCCTGCTATAATGTTAATTAGTGATGTTATTCATTGATAATAGAGTTGTATAATTTCTGAACCACCCTGCACATTTCACCCTTTTACTTTAAATGCCTTTGTTTTCAGTTCTAAGCTTTCACTTTAAAAAGGCCATAAATATTCAAACCTTTTTAGAGGATCTTTGAATAAAGTTGGATCCAAATCCTTTTAAAGGAGTTACCCGCTCTTGTATTCTCCTTGAAAATGATCTCTAAGATAAACATTCTGTTTATTGATATGAACTTTAAAGGAATTATTTTAGTATAAAAAAATTAATTTTACTTCTTAGTTCCTTGACAAAAAACGAGAATGAGTCTTTGAAAGAGTAACCTAGGTACTTATATAAGGGGTATACTGTAGCCTTCAAGGTTGATAATTTTGACTAGTTTGAATATTTTCTCATATTTTGTTCAGTGTAACCTCGTTCACGCATAAAGTAACTTAATTAATGTATTGTGTATATATACAACAACAACAACAACAACAAATGTAGCCCTGTCTAGTCCACTGTAGGAGAAAGAACACAGAAATATCAATTTAAATCTGTGTTTTGGCCATTTTTCATCTTCACGCTGGCCATTTGCGAATTAGTGATGGTGGGAGACTTTAGTCCGATCGTTCACAGCAAACCGACCTATAGTATGGATGGACCTGACAAGTAGCCTACAGCTTTGCTAATCATGGTGATACACAAATTCTTTCATCATGTTAAGGTATCACCACTCGGAAAGGGGTTATGTATATATTCATATGTTCATATTATGTATATATATATATATATATATAAATATTTATATATAGAGAGATTATATATATATATATATATATACACTCTCTCTCTCTCTCTCTCTCTCTCTCTTTATATATATATATATATATATATATATATATATGCATGTGTGTGTTCATATGTATATATATATATATATACATATATATATATATGCATGTGTGTGTTCATATGTATATATATATATATATATATATACATATATATATATATATATATATATATGTATATATGTGTGTGTGTGTGTGTGTATATATAGTAACTAATGAACATATAAACTGAAGTTTTGTAACTGGCATTTACAATTCATTATAAATTTGTCAATATTAACAATATATTCATATCCTGACCAATACGAAAGAGTAAGTTAAAATGTAACATATCAGGAATGATGCAAATGAGTTGAAATAACTTGCAATAAAGGAATTGATATTATGAAAAGCAAAGCGTCTCATAATCGGGGTTTTATAACAGATTCATTCAACGAACATCCTAAGAAACAGCTAAGATTCCCCCTTCAAATTCTCGTAAATCGAGGTCGTTAATCGCAGGAACTCCTTGGGTTTTATATTTAAGGGGTAAGTCTTGCCAAATATTTTGCCCAATTTCATATTAAAACAACAAATTGTTGCTTCTACAAGCTGCTAAAGTAACATAAATAAGGGTCGTGAATTAATGAGCTGGGTAATATTAGATATTTCGTGCGTGGAAAAAGGCTGTGTAGGCTTGGCAGACTTATCGAAGTTAGGGATATGTAAAGAATTATTACGTATATGGAGGCTAATTACGCTTTAATATACAGTATAGGTTATGAGGGGGAAAATTTTTTTAAATAATATTTGGAAAATCCAAAACGAATTTGAAAAAAAATAAAGGAAAACTTTAGATACTTTCATATATAAAAATTCAGTATAAGGTCAATTTCTATATATATAAATGATTTTTCACATAGCTTTACAGAACTTCATGACCGATCTTACAGGCCCTCCGCTTTTTCGTTGAAGCTTACAATTTCACTTTTTTCAGTCAGATTGACGTCAGTTGTTTAGGAGAGCCCTCTCATATTCAAAGCAGACTAATTCGTGAAGCTTACACGCTTCCTCAGAAATTAGATTTTTATCTGCATTGATCTCGGACTCGATTCCATTTTGACTGGCGCCTTTCCATTTGAAAAATTGTGGTCTTGATGCTCCTTCATTTTCTCTGTAATGATAAAGTTTTTGCACTCGTATCCATGCTGTTTTTCTCCTTTCTCCGATGCAGCAGAATAGTCCAAAGTTGCAAAGGAGTTGAAGCAGACCTTCCAAAACTGGCCTCGATTGTGTAACGCATCTTAAGACGTAAGCTTACTCGCTTCCTCAGAGGTTCTATATTTGAGGACGTAGGTCCCTGATTCCAGTTCATCTTGAACCCCATCACTCTTCACATCAGCTTGAAGTCTCCTGGCTCCAGCATTCTCTTCCCGGTGAAGCACAGTCTGTGCTCCCATCCAGGTTGTCCATGCTTTGCCATTTCTAAATGCAGTACTTGGGCATGTTACTATCAAGTTGCATTGGTTAGACTAGTGGATTTGCTCGTAAAAGCCACTGACTAGTCATTATTGATGAAATAAAAGATAGTGAATTTTCAAGAACACTTTGAATTATTCCAGCAGGATGCACAATACTAATTAGGCTGTAACTATGAAACAGGTTGTGAATATGGATCACTATTATTATCGATGAGAAATTTCAACAGATTCACAACGCAGGCCTATTCTAGATGACAATCGAACCATATGCATAACCACTTGACCTTCAGTATTTTGTTGTTTACACATAATGCGACTTTCTGGATCTAGTCTGTGCTAGATGGTGATATGACAAAGCATAGCTGCCTTTCGAAATTTGAAAGTACAATTTTTCATAAAAGCCGTTCACTTATATAATGATACTTTTTCTGTGCTCAGGTTCTTACAGTTGCATATTCGATGTTGGTAGGCCTAACCGACATTAGCAAAAAATCTATTATTCGGAAAGTAATAAGTTCGACTATAACCTTCAACTTATTTCTCGTGAAATTTCAGATAGAATAGAAATGAAGCTCACACTGTCATGTGGTAATATAATAATGCTTGGGACATTCTCATCACATTTGTGCGCCTTATTGGAGGGCTGGCTGCTAAACTCTCTCTCTCTCTCTCTCTCTCTCTCTCTCTCTCTCTCTCTCTCTCTCTCTAAACATTTAAGCAACTATAATCTAAGCAGAAGATTTTATGATACTGAAAATCTCGCGTAACTTTGATTTATGCTTCGTTGGTCAACTAAAAGATCTTTGGAAAGAATAATGATAGGAAAATCACACAGAGTCAGAAAAAGAGCAACATGGATACGTGAACAAATTAAAGTAGAGGATATTCTAACAACAATTAAGAAAACGCAATGGACATAAGCAGGATATATAAAGTGAATGACAGACTATAGGACATTGAGAATAACAGATTGGGTCTCTAGAGATTGCAAAAGTAGCAGGGGAGGGAAGAGATGACGATGGAATTGACGAACTAAAGACTGGCATAGAAAGACCATAAACAGATGGGAATGGAAGGACATGACAGACCTTTGTCCTACAGTGGACTAGTTACAGCTGATGGTATATATATATATATATATATATGTGTGTGTGTGTGTGTGTGTGTGTATGTGTGTGTTCTAATACTTTTACATGCATAAGTCTATGTACATATATATACTCTCTCTCTCTCTCTCTCTCTCTCTCTCTCTCTCTCTCTATATATATATATATATATATAATATATATATATATATATATATATGCATACTGGAACTTATTTTTATATTTATCTACATTGTTATTGGTTTTACAAAGCGTCACGACGTAAACTTGCGGGGTGAGTGTCTTGGTAATGTAGGATTGTACCCTCCGTGTGACGTATTAGTCAGCATATTCCGTCTTGGTGACGTATTGGTTAGTATACTCAGTCCTGGTGACGTAGTTGACAGCTGTCTTTTGTGTAGTAAACTAGCTTTGTCTCTGTCAGAGTGACGTACTGGGTATGTACAGTTAGCTTCATTGATTCCGATACGCTGTTGTCTCCTTAGTCTCCCGTGAAGTGTACCGGAATTAATGAGGCCAAAAGTACCTGGTGGCACAAGTATCAGAGAACTGGAGAAATTGGTCGTATGTTATATTTCTCTAGCCATTAGATTTAAATGGTCCTAGATTATAACTACTTCTGAGATGGCATGGCAACTTGTGTTTACTTTGTAGAACTAGTTACATTTAATCATGGCTAAATTGTGTCGCATGTTTCCTTGACGTTGAGAATAAGATTTAATCATGCAATAATTGTTAAATTACTAGTATTTGCTTTACTAATTAGGCCAACATAAGCAAAGAGTAGTTGTGAAACAGTTAAAGTATTATTCAATCATGTGAATTATCATGCGTATACAGGTATTTCCCCGAATTTAGAAATTACTCATCCTAATTTTAAAAATAATTTTTATTCTATATATGAATAATGAAAGGGTTTAAATAGTTTCACTTGTGCATTTCTAATCCGTTATAGGGAACTATATTTTCTCACCTATGTTTGGTACTGTGTCCTGTACTGTGTACTATAGATGGTGCTGTACTGGGAAACCAGTTGGATTTCAGTGACGTACTGAGGAGCCACAATCTGTGTTATCATTATCTTACCTTGACAGGCCTATGAAAAATGAAGTAAACAAATTATGGGCTGAAATTTGGTGAGGACTGAATTTATTTGTAAATTAAAAGTGGACTAATAGATAAAAATGCCATGATGCATCTAGAATGGAAGTTTCTGAAAGAATTCAGTACTGTAAAAGTATTTAAACTCGAAACCATCTTTTGTCTTTTATACACCAATTATTCCTTTTTTTTAAGACCTTCCAGCAACGCTCCTCTGGACAATCTTGTTTCATATCCATATGCCAATGTTTCTCGAGAACATCTTTCCATTTTATGACCCTCTATCTACACTTTACTGAAAAAAAACATTAATTTTCGCAGCCTTCGTATTTCAACTGGAATATATATTACGTTTAAAGGCCTTGAACCGTAGGTGGCTCTTCCTTCAGTTGCTTGTATGAGGACAACCTGTATAAACATCCAAATGGATTCCATTTTCCTGGAAAAAGAATAAAATTATGCTGTCAGAATCATCGATAAAGATAATGAAAGAGATATATAGAGAAATTATTCTCTTCATATTATCGTTAAAATAACTAGACAAGTTTTAAATAAATACAATATCTCTATAAAAACATTCCTCAAAAATAATTCAAGAATGACCTATATAGTAACACGTTAAGCTATTTATATCATGAAAAAATATAGTATTTGTTGAGAAGTAGAAATATCTTCTAATTGGTTTAAATTTAGCTAGCTAAGTGCATCGCTGACAAACGTATTCTTAGAAATATCCTCTTTTCCCGTCAAGCTGTATTAAGTTTGACATATTGCACAGAAAAAAAAAAAAAAAAACTGATGGAAAAAACTATCTTTTTTTAGAATAATTGAATAATTAACGTTTCGTATAGCTGTGTAATATCAAAATATTAGCCTATATAAAAAAGCTATAATACTTGCACTGAAAAAGCCCAGCGTGAAATTATTATATGAGAAGCCAAATAATAATATATTTTTCAAAAGAAAGAATTGGTTTTCGAAATAATAGTAGCAAGAAAAATGTTCCAGAAAGTTTACTGGAGTGAACGCACTTGCATGGAAGAAACCGTTAGAGTAATGTACCTGTTAAAAGATAAAAGCGAAATGTCTCGAAAGAAGAAAAGTCACACGCGCCTTCGGGAAGGGAACTCAAAAAGACCAACTTAAAGATACAGCCCCAGTTCGCCACACAAGAGAAAATCTTTCTCCGTTTTGATCATGAAAAGAGTCCTGGACAAAATAAATTGCCTCGGGAGAAAATATACAAGTATCTGTTGGGGAAAATTTCTCTTAACTCGGTAATTTTCTATACGAAGAAAAACATGATTTATGTATATGGATGTAACGCTGCTTTTTTTTAGAGGGAAATTATGTTTGTATTTAATAGTTTTACATACTTTTAAATTTTAACCCTAAAGTTTACTACACGAAATAGAAACATGTTTCAATATCAATAAGTTCTGTAGCGTTCTATTCATTTAAATAAACGTTTAAATAAAGATGGAAATTTAAGAAAAAAAAATAAAAATTTATTCAATTAAATCAAAGAGTAATTGTGTGAGTCGGACAAATAAATCAAGTGAGGAAACTTCCTCGGTATGAGAAAAGGAATTGAAGAGGTAGGGAATAATCGAATTTATTTATTGTTCATTTAAAGGTTATGTTTTTATTTTCAAGACTTAATATGCCCCTGTACAAGATCATAGTAAACATTGTTTTTGTAGCGATTTTATTTTACTTGAAAAGGAGCATTAAATTGAAAGGTACGTATACATACTCGTTCAAAAAAAATTACAGTAATTTGTTTACACTTGGCTCAGTTTAAGAAAAAAAAGTAAAAACCTACATGTGAGTCACCTAAAGGTTTAATAAGCAGCGGCAGAGGACAAGGGACAGTGATATGTCCGAGCTAGCAGAACAATGTCCTAGAGACTAATCATATATGCATATGATCAGCACTCAAGCCTCCTCTCCACTAAGCTAGGACAAGGAGGGCCAGTCAATGGATGCTGATGACTCAGCAGGTTAGACCTACACGAAATGGTTTCTTTAGGGGAAGCAAGAACATTTATATATAAACATATATACACACACACACATATATATATATATATATATATATACATATATATATATGTGTGTGTGTCTGTGTGTGTGTGTGTTTATATGTATAACATTTAATTAACCTTATACCGAGGTAATAATAACAAAAGCACTCAAAGATTTATGAACTCCGCTAAAGATTAATGGAGTCGTCCATGGTCTAAGATTTCGTCACAATCCGTCAATTTCTTTTGATGTTATCTTCAAACTTGAAAATCGG
>NC_090736.1:35235310-35239085 GCF_036898095.1 Palaemon carinicauda
AAGTGGCTAGGGTGTAAGAATTGCTCAAAGAATTATTAATGAAATCTCGACTGGGGCAAAGAAGAAGCAGCATATGCCCTTCAAAAAGAGAGATGGTTCTGTTATAGCAACAGAACATGAAGAAAAACAACGTTGGATGGAACACTTTAGTTAGGTTATAAATAGGAGATATGAAGGGAATAATTTGATTGATATACCTGAAACTGATGAAAACCTTTTTGTGCCCATGAATGAATTCTGCGTTTTTGAAGTCGAGGCTATCCTATGTTATATATCCTCCTCTTGGATTTTGAAATGCGTAGAATAGGATTAAACTGTTTTGGTGACAGGAATTTAGCAGACCTAGAGTATGCTGATGATGCTGTCCTTGTTAGCAGAACACCACTGGATTTGCTATGCTTGCCTACCAGAATGTATGATATATCACACGAGGTTGGGCTGAAGATAAATAGAAGAAAAGCAGAGATGATGAGAACGGAATGTGCAGTGGAAGATGAAATATCAATGGAAGGATAAAGGATCAATGAGGGTAGAATCATTTAGGAACTATGATTTCCAATACAGGGCTTTTAGAGTTAGAGTTTAGTGAAAGATTGAAAAAAACAAATCCGACAATGTCTAGGTTAAGTAAAAATTTGGGAGTCAAATCGCCTAAAATTACATATAAAATCAGAATATATACATGTTTAGTGAGATCGGTGTTACAATATGGAGATGATTCATGGAATGGCAATGAAACAATCTCCAATAGATTTAGTATATTTGCGAACAATGCCCTCAGAAGGATATTGGGAGTTAAATGGCAGGACAGGATTAAAAATGAAACTATAAAAGATATTACTCGAGTGCCATATGTGGATGAGATCATGATGAGGGGTAGATAGAGATGTATTGTGCATGCTCTTCGCACCCCCAAGGAATTAGAAGAGTTTGAAGACTCAGGCTGAGGACTATGGAGCGCGAAGTAAGAGACGATGAATCGAGAGTATTGAATTAAAAGCTCAAGATGAGACGACTGGCGAAATCTATTCCAGGCCCATTGCGCCAATAGGCGTAGGATGAGATGATAGTGATGATATATAAATATATATATACATATATATATATATATATATATATACACACACATATATATATATATATACATATATATATACATATATATATATATATATATATACATATATATATATATATATATATACATACATATATATATATATATATATATAACGGGGTAATAAAATGTTCAAACATTATGTAATACGAACAGCAAGGAAGAAAATAAAAAGGTTTTTACTCCTTATTTATCCATTCAGACTGTCTACGCATATTGCTAATTTGCCGTACTTTTTTTTATAAATTGGAATTTTGTGTGTATTGTTTGCATTAAGAAAACTCCTTTGGATTTATGTGATATTGAATTGATTCATTAATTCTATTACGGCGTTGTAAAAAAATGGTAAAATCAATTTTCTATTCTCTGGGGGTATCACAGAAATTTTATCATGTCATCATTTTTAGAATTTCTATGTGATACCTAAGAGAATAGACCATTTAAATTACCATTTCTTAATAATACCGTAATGAAATTTATTATACTGTGTATAAAAGATTTTAGCTTGATTTAATGGAAATATACATGAACATTTGGAAACCCCCTTATCTCCAGGATTACGCAGCCCTACATACAGAATAATAATAATAATAATAATAATAATAATAATAATAATAATAATAATAATAATATAATAATAATAATAATAATAATAATAATAATAATAATAATAATGAAAATAATAATAATAATAAAATCTTAGGTAATATTAAACTTTTTAATGTAGAATATGACATAATATGTATGTGGCCAGGAAATGCAAATGCAGATAACTTTTTTTATATAGATTGAATGGCTTGGTACTTTAGAGTTGGAGAATGTTTGTAGCTTTAGTATTTTTGTATTGCTGTATAAACAGTTGTAATGATAGGTTAAAGTTTCATGTAGGCCTATACAGAAAACCAACAAATATGAGGGTTACTTCATATATATATATATATATATATATGTGTGTGTGTGTGTGTGTGTGTGTGTGTGTGTATGTGTATGTGTGCATGTAAAATATGTGCACAGACATATCTCTGTATATGCATGTTTGCTTGTATACGGATATATGTGTATAAATGCATGAATGAGTATATGAATGTATTCTTATGTGTGCAAATAAGTATATGAGTATGTATTCATCTAGGTATTTGCATATACGTATGTAGGTGTCTATACATGTATGTGTTTTTGAATATACATGCATAATCATTAAAAATAAATATTTAACAAGATGGCGAATTAATATAAATAAATTATTGGTAATTATCAGAAGGTCTAAAAGAAAAAGAAATACTTGGCATCTGAGGTGTCTCTTTAAGCATCCGACATACCTAATGGAATAATGAGCTCCGCCTACGAAGGTGCCATATTTTTCTAATGTTTTGTTCTACAAAAGCTTGTTCGTACTTTCACTGCACCATATATTGTTAATATGTCTCACAATAAATCGGTTTTTTGCATTTTTTTGCATCAGAGTATCACATCTGCCAACGAGTTGTACGTGTAAAATATTTATATATATATATATATATATATGTATATATATATATATGTATGTATGTATGTATGTATGTATGCGTATGCATGTTTGTGCGAGTATGAGAATGGATATATATCATACTCAACGATTTATAAATTTAATTTCTGATAAATTATACATATGGCACGCGGTGTAAACATTTACTGTGTTTTATTTAAATAATGTTTATATTTAATGGGAAATGAAAAAAATATATCAATTTAAATTTTTCTATTCTCTCTCTCTCTCTCTCTCTCTCTCTCTCTCTCTCTCTCTCTCTCTCTCTATGATTGAACTGAATATATTTTTCCTGCATCTTCCAAAGTGGCAGTTTGGAAGGAGTTTACATTTCATCCATAATCTCTGAAAGACCTCATCGTTATTCCATAGTGGTCTGTTTAGATTTGATATTATCCCTGAAATAATAACTTTCTTGGAATCACAGATTTTTGGTGTTAAGGAAAACACATTCACAACGTTACACTTATGCACACACGCTGTGAATGCGTGGATACCTGAATACATACATATATTCATATATAAATACCTTCAAAGACACATATATACATGTATATATATACATATATATATACATATATATATATATATATATATATATGTATATATAATATATATATATATATATATATATATAATATATGTATGTATATGTTTTTATATATGCGCAAAAATCACATGGAAATGTGATATTAGGATCAAAACAACCAAAGGAAAAGGAAAGTTTAAGATTGAGTCCTAACTAGTTTTTATCTTGCTTCTTCAGAGTATAGATATATTGTGGGTTTTTTTTTTTTTTTTGGGGGGGGGGCATTATATACGGTACAGTAGAAGTACGGACATGCAGTATATACAGATATTTGCAGAACAAAACAAAGCTGGAGTATTGTTCAGATTATTACGTTATATTTATGTCAGTGGCTCTTGTGTTGTTATTGAGACACCGTAATTAAGGAGAAAAGTGTTATCTCTCTCTCTCTCTCTCTCTCTCCTCTCTCTCTCTCTCTCTCTGAATTAATGTACCTTGTAAAAGAGAACAGGTTGTTGAAGTACAGATGCTAGTGTTGAGATATAATGTAAACGTAAAAAAAAAGATCTCTGTGAATATCAGAGGTGAGGAAGAATGAAGGATG